>NW_027313070.1:0-23823 GCF_040954645.1 Diabrotica undecimpunctata
ACGCGCTATCTCAGAGTCATGTCGCATTTTTATGTCTTACAAAATTTATAACTTCAAAAAATTTTTTTTTAAGTTTCTTTTTTGATTTTATAGTGACAACATGAGAACAAAACATGACATGCAACCTGTCGAAATAACAAAGCCTGTCGAAGGTTTAAACGTTAAATAAACATGCATAATATGCAACTGCGGTATATTTGTAAGATTATTGAGATTAGTCGCGTAACATAAACCGCCGCAACTTACAATAGATAGAAGAGCATTCAGTCGCAAATTGTCTTTGGTGACGCTTATAATTTTTACTTATTCCAGATATAACTAATAATAAAGAAAATGAGAGCTGTGTTTGTAGCAGTCATTTTGGGATGTTTAGTAGCTGCGTCATATGGAAAATTAGACAGGAGTGTAAGTATATACTTTGATAGAAAGATAGTTTTTTTTTCTTTGCTTTTTTCTACTTTAAAGTTTATGTTTCTGCTCATTATTGTAATAATTTTTAAATATGTCTTTATAAAAGGATTTTATTTAATTCTCATTCAGATTTATTTACAAACACACAAACACAAATTTTAATACTTTCATGTAACTGTTTTGAAATTACTATAAAATACAGATACACCAAATAGATCTAGAAATATAGAAATTTAAAATTAATAAACTTGTTGAACGGTGTTAAAATAGTGAATGTATCTGAAGACAATACCGAAAATATGAACAAAGTATGAAAATTATAGAAGGTGCTGTAACAAGTTGAATAACAATAAATGATCATCTATCAACATATGATAATACTACTAATTCGTAATTTAAGTATGCGAAAATTCAAATAAAGAAAACCTTTTAACTATCTCCCATATATAAGATCTCACCTATTTAAAATGTAAGAATATATTGAAGTGGTCTCGATCCCAATGCCTCTACTCAATTGATTTACCAGATGAAACTCATACGGACCGATCGCCAGCTATCCAGAGGGAAACTTTGAAGGCATACAGCTACTAGATGGTTCGATTAATCTTTCGCCCATTCCTAACGATCGATTTGCACGTTAGAATCACTACGGACCTCCATCAGAGCTTTTCCTAACTTTGTTCTGACCAGGTATAGTTCACTATCTTTCAGGTCCCAGCGTGTAAGCTCTTGATGCGTCCCTTATTGTAATGAGAATGAGACACTCAGGGAGTGCGAAGTAACCTCTTTTAAGGGTAATTCGCTCATTCTTTCACGGTCACAGCAAGGTAAACCTTTACTTTCATTACGCCTGTAGATTTAGTTATATCCCAATAACTCGCGCTCATGCTAGACTCCTTGGTTCGTGTTTCAAGACGAGTCTTGAAAGTACCGAAATCTAGAGCATCGTTCATCGGCGTTTCATATAAGGTTTGTTCGAGAACACGATAACCACCAGTGGTTCTGGAACAGAATCAGGTTCGATTCCCGTCAAATAGAGAACGAGCTTGCTACGGGACAAATGCTAACTAAAGTAGAGGCCCTGCACCACTATTGTACTGTCGAGTGAGTCTGTCAGAACACTAAGGGTCTGGATAATTAAAAATTACGCGGGCTCCACCTTGAGTCTTAAACAGACTAACCTACTTTTCTACTAGAGGAAAACTGCACCTGTTCGAGATCGACAGAAGAAATATAAGTAAAAGTAATAGTCTTATTCTTCTTTTTCTAATTCTTGGAGATCTTTCGATCTATTTAATTCTGATGCTAACTCTGGTTAATTTCCTGGGAGGTAGATTGCCAACTATCCCTCCATCTTTTAGGTGGTCTTCCGGGAGGTCTTGAACCAGGCGGGTTGTTTTCTAGACCAATTTTTGGGAGTCTATTCTCATCCATTCATCTTACATGACTGTACCACATCCTTTTACGCTGCCTTCCCCATCTTACAATATCCTAAATTTTGCACTACTCTCTAACGTTTGTATTTCTCACAAAAGTAATAGTAACAGTATATAATAAATAAAAATATTATAAATTGCATTTTTATCCTATTTCACGTAACCAGTGTAAATGCACACTAGCCCAGGAGGACCGACTTTTCATTGATGTGGCCTCCGAAGCACTGGAACGTGTCTTTATCATTTTTAGAAATAAAAATATCGTTGTTGGTACCGAGAATAGAACTCATATGTTTTGGCTTAAAAGTTTAGTCTGTTGGCCGCTGAGCGGCGGAAGTGTTTCTCTGTCTTATTATATGAAGTAGATGCTTTTTCCATGAAAGTCAGTACAGTGGCCTTCTAATTATGGATATGCCTGCGTATGGTTAATATGTCTTTGGTGGAGTATAATCAAAACTAATCATAGAAGGAAAAATATAGAGCCTCAAAGTGTTTTAAGTTGA
The DNA here is from genome assembly GCF_040954645.1 of Diabrotica undecimpunctata. Lineage (NCBI taxonomy): Eukaryota > Metazoa > Arthropoda > Insecta > Coleoptera > Chrysomelidae > Diabrotica > Diabrotica undecimpunctata. The sequence continues at coordinate 2,351 of NW_027313070.1, forward strand.
AATTCCGGGATTGAACAGGACTTAGTTCATATACACTCCTGAGATTAGCACAAAATCGCTCACAGTTCGCTGAAATTGTTGCCAAATATCTAATGAGAAAGAGGCCTTTTGAAAAAGAATATAGTTAAGATCATTGCTATGAATAAAGCACAAAATTAGTTACAGAAAGAAAGAACATTTACTATCTACATTTATAAAACTATATATTTCTTGAATTAAAATATTCAAAATGTCCGCTATCTGCATGGGTTTATCATATACTTTTAGCCAAGTTTTATGAAACGGTTGCGTTGGAGTTTGATCATAATTATTATTTCTGTTGTATATTAAAAAAAAATTCTCAGGTGTTAACAAATATTTAAAGCATAGTAATATATTTTTTTATTTCAGAAATTTCCTCCACAAACTTTGGAAAATCTTAACGAATGGCATAACAAATGTAAAAGAATGACTGGAACTACAGAGGAAGATATTACGGCAATGATTAATGGACGTTTTCCAGAAAATATTGCCATTAAGGTAACAGATATTTTATTTTAACATCTTTAACATCTTTATCATCGTCTGGTCATGTCTTGCAATTTTTAGAAGGCTCCAGATTAAAGCAGAAATCTGAATTTGTTTCGAAACTATCTTACCGATTTTTCTATCAGATGTCGCTATTGCGTCCATAACGAAGTCATGTTATTGTTACTTCTAATAAGACAGAGAATTTTATTTTTCACGTTAAGAACGGCTATGAATAACTATTCTGATGAGACTTTTTAAGTCGAAATACGTATCAATAGATACATAGACGCTTTGAACGTGAAATAAAATCTTTTCTGTCTTTTTCATTTCAAGATATTTTATTATTTACGAATAATTATATTTTAGTTAATACTTCTGTTTGATTTTAGCGATATACTTACTGTTTATGGGATATTATATATGGTGTAAGTATTTTTTTTTATTTAAATTAATGTGTATTGGCTGCAAAGACACAAACAATATTTTGTACAATAATTACAAAAAGCACATGTTACTAATTGCTACAACAGTTAATTTATAAGCTTAGAATCTATGACTAAATATTAAAACAGTTTTATCACTAAGTTATAAGTTAAAGGTAAAGTACATGGCAAACAAGGGGTCATATTCTATTGAACAACTGAATGTCTTTCAAGAAACCTATTAGGTTAAAGACTTGATCGGGTGAGTTTAGAACGTCTTTTATATTTGACTTAAGTTTATGTTGCATTCTGTGTTTTGCGTACCGGGGACACTCGATCAGGATGTGTTTCACAGTTAATACACTTAAAAAGATTTGGCAATTGGGCTTGGCCTCGGACTTCATTAAGTATTTATGTGTGAGCCGGGTATGTCCTATTTTTAATCTTCGGATGACAGCTTTTTCTTTTCTAGAGATTGTTGGAAGTTCAAATTTCTCATGTAATGCACTCTTGATTGTGTTCCAGTGGGTCTGCCAGGTATGATACTGTTGTTGCTTGAATATTTGCTTTATGTCATCACGGATTTGAATATGTTGGGCTATTGAGGATTGACTGTTTACACAAGAAGCTTGCTTGGCCGCTTGATCTGTTTTTTTCATTACCGGGGATGCCGATATGGGATGGTAGCCAGATGATCGTGACATTTACACCTTGAAAAGCGAGTGCACTGTAAATCCTATGGATTTCTTGAACTAAGGGATGCTGAGAGTATAGACTTTTTATCGAATGTACTGACGACAGGGAGTCTGTGCATATTGCTTGGTTTTTATCATCTGTTTTTAGTTTTTTAAAAGCTTCTAGTATCGCATAAAGTTCTCCAGTGTATACGCTGCATAAATTCGGTAACAAAGATGATTTTATCATTTCATCATATGTGGTAACGGCACATCCAACGCCAGCTTCGCTTTTGGAGGCATCTGAATACAGAATTTTTTGGAGTTGGGTCTTGTAAATGATTTCTTCGAAGTGTTGCCGTATAAGAAGGTTTGAGGTTTTATGTTTACTGTATTCTAATAGAGAAGTGATTCTTTGCGGGGTCTCCACAGGCGATGTTGAAGTAATTAAATAGTAGACTGGATTGGATGGATTTGCGGATACAGAAGCAAAGTAAGATTGGGTACATACTTTAAATTATGATGTATTAGTCGATTTCATTTCAGATTTATTTTGTATAAATTTTTTTTTTGTAAAATGAATACAAAACTTGTCTCTAATCTAGTTTTTTTCGTCCTACTTTACTCTAAAGTAGGTATCTAAAGTATCTAAAGTTCTGAAAGGGAGCAGTTTATGTATTAATCTTTTGTGCTTAACTTTATCAAATGCCCGTCATATTAAAAAAAATTGAGTAGATATTTAAACATCATTCGTAAAATGCTGGTAATCCTATAAACAAAAAATTTATTTTTTTGTGTAAGTCCTGAAGCTGATGGATAGGAAAATCTTGTGTGACCTTTTCAACAAAATGTATGTCACACCATTAGGGATTGTCTTATGTCAGCATTTCTTTTTATTCTTAAGAAGCCAAATGACAAGAGTTACGAAAAACATACATACTTATTATTCTCATGAGCTACGTTCTTAACACTGCGCCGGTCGCGCCTAGTCTGACAGACCCTGTTTTTGGAAATATTTATATAATTCAAACATTGGCTAAATTACAGCGGCACTGTAGTGCATAGGGAATACAAATATAGAGTGAATACAAATGAATTGCGAAAAGGAATAGAAACGTTCACAGAGATTGTTTAATGAAACAGATTCTAATGTAGAGTTTGAAGATGCTGAGGCATAGGATAAACAAGATAAAATTGAAGTATTTTAAGAGGACTCTGCTATGGAATAACAAAATAATTCCGGTAACGATGACGAAGAAATAGAAATATCAGAAAAAAGGTTTAAACGTACTTATTATACCGGGTATAATAAAATAACAAAATAGAATAAACATCGTCCAAGTACACGGATTCGTACCCTAAAATTGAATGTTACTGTGAGATTGTTTAGTGGAGCTAATTTCGCACAACAATCAACTTGGGAGCTCTTTTTTCTAGAAAAATTACTGAATATATTTATAGAAAATAGAAAAAAATATATTTAATAAATATCAAACAACTACACAAGAGATATGCTAGACCTACAGATGCAGTCAAAACAAGAGATCTGTTAGTTTAATTATATATGAATGGGTTTCTAAAAAACAATTGAAAAATACATATTGGCTATGTTCCTTCGGCAAAACATTGTAGGTGTTCCATCTTCAGCGCACATCGAATGGTAGTGGTAGGTCTCTGTGGAAGTGTGTGCGTATAGAGAGATGGCAAGCTGGTGACAATAGCTGACACTGTCATCGTTAAAGAGTAAATATAAATAAAAAATATCTATTGTCAAATATATTGTTTTCTAAGATAAAATTCTATATTGTTCACTGTATATTTTCTAGTAAAAACCACAATTATTCTGAATCACTTCTAAACCACCACTAATAATATTTTATGGTTGGCGTGATATTTCTTAAAGAAATTAAATATTATGTTTTTATGGGATTAAGCCACAATTGTTGGTTGTAATTGTGATTAATGATTAATTCACTGATTTTTGATGTTTTGGTTTCCACTTCGAAAATCGTTCTAAAAAATGATTTTTTGGAAGAATAATGTAAAAATGTGTATAACCAAAGATTTTGTTATTCAAAGTTGACATGCTTGACCTAGATCTTGTATCCCACCAGCCCATAGTGGCTACAACACATTTTTAGGGTGGTGTTTTTACAATAGGAATATAAAATTTGGACTTATTTTATGTGTTCATGTTTATGTTTATGTAAACATTTTTGGTGTTTTGTGTTTGTAGTAATGTTAACATTATATAATACGAAGCACACAAAAGTAGTCAGAATTTGATATTTCTATGGTAAAAACGCCAACCTAAAAATGTGTTGTAGCCACTATGGGCTGTTGGCCTAAAAGATCTAGGTCAAGCATGTCAACATTAAAATGACATAACCAAAAACAAAATCTTTGGTTATACTCATTTTTACACAATTTGTACAAAAAACCATTTTTTGAGAACGATTTCTGGAGTGGAAATCGAAACTTCAGATATTAGTTAATTAAAAATGTGATTTTTATCACAATTACACCAACAATTGTGGCTTAATTCCATAAAAAACATAATATTAACTTAACCATGCAAGAAAAAACCAGATTCAGAAACTTGCCTTCTTTGAAAAAGTTGTAAAATGACTATAACGTACTTTTTTAGATCAAAAAAGGATTTAACATAGATATTGAGAAAACATGGCATTATCTACCAAATATGCACAAAGCTGACTATATAAATTACGCCTTATGCTACAAAAAAGCAAAGGACATTCGTAAGTATATACATTTTTTTGAGAATTTGGTTTTTTTAACGTTGAAGGAGAGTACATTTTCTCCATCGCACCTTAATATTTTATCATTATGCTTTCTAGATTTTTATAGAGTCAGCTATTACTACAGTATAATCAGCATATATTCTTCTTCTAGAGGTGTATCTTCTGATCATATTGACCCATCTTATTTTATTTACAGTAGCTCGAAATATATCAGTTGACGGTAGACCAGTCCATTTCTTAACTTGGTCAGCCAGGATATTTGTCTGTGTCCAGAACCTTTCTTGTCGTCAATCTTGCCTTGTAAAATGAACTGTAGAAGTCGATATCTATTACTACGCATAATGTGGCCGAAATAAGCCAATTTTCTGTGCTTTACGTTAATGATTTCTATGTTTTTTCTTAGTCTCTGGATGACAGTTATGTTAGTTGTATCGTGAATACATTTCAAATGCCTCTAACCGTTTTATAGCATCTTCTATAAGAGTCCAGATTTCTTCTGCATAGAGGAAGACACCAAAGAAGTAACATCTAAGGGTTCTTATATATTGATACTTGAAGATAAGTTACAGAGAATCTCATTAAGACCTTTAAATCGTCGTTTCTTAAATAATATTTGTTGTCTTGTCTGCTTAGTACTTTTTTTCTTCTTTTCACTTTTGGAACATTATTGGCTCATATCATCAATTACCATATCTTCTGCTTCTTTTTTTTATGAAGACATCACTTTGTTTTTCAATTTGCCTCCAGTAAGTTCTCGTTCCATCGTTTTCGTGGTCTCCCTATTGATTGTCTTCCTATTGGTAACTGCCTCTTTCCATCTTTACTACTCTATTTGTTGTCATTAGGCTTATATGATCGTTTTATTCTACTCTCTCTGCTGTTTCTAACATCCTTTTTTTCCTCTCTGTGTCAGATCGTGTTTCTGCCGCGTATGTCATTATTGATCTGTTTTGTAAATTTTGCCTTGCATTTCTTTTCCGATATTTTCATTTCTATATATTGTTCCATTCAGGCAGCCTGCGGCTCTGTTTTCTCTATTCACTTGATCTTCCACCTCAGTTTCGAGCTTTCCGTAGCTAGATAATTTGATGCCTAGATATTTAAACTCCATCAATTCTTCTATTATCTGACCTTCTAGCTCCAATTGACGTCTTAGTAAATTTGCTGTTGTAACCATTTATTATTAACATGTTAAATTTTCTGGCGATTATATTAAATTGGTGCAGCATACGTTGTAAATCGTCTTCACTTTAAGAGAGTAATATTGCGTCGTCTACATAGCAGATTCTTTTAAGTTTTTTTTTTCATTTGGTATCCTTTTATAGTTCTTACTTTTTTTATTATTTCTTCCATAATCAGGTCGAACAAAAGAGGACTCAGGGAATCTCCCTGTCTTCCACTTTTACTTTTAATTAGCATATTTAATTTTATTAAATATCTGTTTATTTTATCCCTGCGACTTCTGATTCATTAAAATCCCATAAGTTTCATTGGGAGTAGTATTGTTCTGAAGGTATTTTTATTATCACTCGGACTAAGCGCTAAATAATAAACGTAGCAATATATTCTTGTCTTAATTCCCTGATAATTTCGTCTTCTTTGCTTATTTCGCGCGCCATTTTTACTGTAGCTTGTTGATAATAGTAGAATTGTCACATTAATGTTATACCTCGTGCGATCACGTTTTTGTTTGTAAGAATTTCTAATAATTTATCTTGTTTAACCCTATCGATTGGGTAGCGGGTACGAACTACGAACCGGGAAACTAGTACCTGCTTGTGCTTAGGGTTCCTTATCCAGGGTCACGGACGAAGTCCACAACGGCAGCAACGGCAGAGAAGAATACCTTCGGTATGGTTTGGATGGCGGAAGTGGCAATCCCTTGATTTTAGGGATTGTATAAAATCACTCAACCTCTAGCGAGTGTGGCGTTTTAAGGCTAAAAAACCTCCTAACAGGAATATGGCGATATCTAAAAGAAAAGGAATGGGTCCCCAGGTGGGTAGACCGTACTGTAATGGGAAATTCCACTCGAACTAGAAGAAGACATCAAGGACTTAAAATGGGACATAATTGGTCTAGCATAGGTAAAAAGAAAAGGAGAAGAGTGCATAACACTAGAGTCCGGTGACGTCATATATTACAAAGGGCGAGAAGAACTAAGCCTAGATAGTGTAGGATTTCTAATTTCCAAGAAATATGCACATAAAGTAGAGCAATTCGTATGAATATTTGAAATAATTGTAATGACTAGGCTAAATGTAAACGAGAACATCTTCCTGAAAATTATTCAAGTATACGCTCCAACCGCAGTACATCCCGATGAAGAGATAGACGAATTTTATGAAAAAATTGCAGAAACTAGCACGAATTATCACAGCACGTATACGATGATAATAGGAGACTTCAACGCTAAGATCGGACGACTTGAAAAAATCGAAAACTATATAGGACAATTTGGCTCTGGAGTTAGAAATAAGAGAGGAGAAACCTTGGTTAACTTCCTAGTTAACTTAAACATCAAAATCAAAACTATATAATTTCGTCTCACATCTTTTAAAATACGAATTTCATCTGTTATATGTTCACCAAATTTCACTAATTTTTATGTAATACTACACAAGCCATCATAACAAATTGTCGTACATTTTTTTATGTTAAAAAATTAATTTTAGCCGGAGATGACTGGGTCGAGAAAATCTGGCAGATGCAAAAATGTAACCAAAAGAGAATCGATGACGCTGTGAGTATGATTAAGAGTAATTTTATTTATGTAATGAATTCAAATAATAATTTAACAGATCAAATGATAATATTGTGTAAGGTAGTTAATTCCTATTCCTAAACTAAAATGTCGAAACATTGTATTGTATTGTAATGAGTTTTTATATTTAAGTTAGAAAAAAGTAACTTCTTCTGCCTATTGATTAATACTTCTAATTCTGTTTTAGCATTACATGTTCGCTTAAAGACTACTTAAACTCTACCGATATGGCCCCGCTGAAATCCCATTGCTATTTGATAATAATATGTAAAGAAACTGAAATAAATGAAAATAAAACCTACACGTTTGTTTTTTTTTTAATTTTGTTTAATTCTTGCTGATAACAAATAAATATATATAAATATGTACTTACAAAAACAGTAAATTTTACTCATAATTTTTCAACGTAAACAGAACCTATTTGAATCGCTAACTGCAGAAAGGCAACAAGTCCAGTTTCTCCAATTTTTCAGGAGAGACAAAAAACTTGGTAAACTCAAACACACTACTGGTATTAATTTTTTTGCATTTAAGGTTTATGTGATTGGGCATTTTGGACTACTACATTCTAATAAAATATTTTAAGAGGAGAGGGTAGAGAATTTTTTTGTGTCCCCTTTCTGCCGTAAACAAGAAACTTTAAGAAGTTATAAGGAAAACAATCAATATACAAACAGAATGTTTTATGAGAATTTATTTTAATGAAATAAAACAATGTCCTATACATGAAATAAGGCAATTAAATCATAAATTAAAACTTTGAAGTAAATTTCAGTTCAAGTTTTTAGTTTTCTTCTGTAAATGCCGGTGTAATTGGTCATGACAAAATCGGATTCCAAAAATTCCTTTTTTCTTTAGGGATGTATACCAATGTTTTCTTCATGTCTTCCTTTTTCTTGTTGTTAATTGGAAGTACAGTTGAATATGTTCTTCTAGTAGGAGCCTAAATTGGCCTGTACTGTATTCCGTAGTTTGAATTAATCCATTATGAAGCCGTCGTTGTTCATTTTACATTGAACCGTGTTAGGATTCTTTGATGAAAAAGTCATTTCTCTGTATTGTGATATGGTAAAAGCCCGTTTTTTGGTTTATTGGGACATTTTTTACATACGAATCATCACTTAGGCAGGTTTTTTTTTTTTATAAAACTGGGGCCACCATGAACTGAAGTCAATTAAATCATCAGCAGTCGTTTTAATAACAGAAAATTTGCCTTAAATTTTTGATGATTTTATTATAAGCTCTTCAACCTCAATAATAGTATAATGTCGTTCTTCTTGCTTTAATTTTCTTCTGATGATGCCAAAATCTCTGTCATTTGGCATAAAAGAGTGGCCCCTAACAGGATAGGTTAGTTTGACTTCATTAAACTTTTTTATCTCACACAAGTACATCATCATGCGAATCACAGTATTATTTTTATTTTGCCCTGCGCAGTTGTCCCTAAATAGATGAAGGTTTTTTTCACCACTACCAATTTTGTGTTTTATGTACCAATCTAACATAGTACAAACTTAGTTTGAGCCTTTACTCCCTTCACCTTCATGATAGATAAAAATTGTACCTACATTCCCGTGTCGCGAGATTATGCACACCGAAGAAATTTACAGTGAGCTGTCTAAGGTAATAGATATCTTGGACAGGAATACAAGGTAGAGATATGTTGGCCATAAAATCTATGCAGATGCCAACATTTTCTTCAGACTTACTGACACACTGCGTGGTTACTTCTATCAGTGATGCATAGAACTTTTTAGATTTACGCTTGTGTACTGTTAGCTCAGCGACAGTTGTTCGCTTTGCATTTTCATTCAAAACAGGACTTTTTATTTTTAAATTTAGTTTCTCACATGTAACACATGCATCTTTAACTGGTAGGGCAAAGTCAATAGAAGGGTAGTTTTCCTTGAAATATGTCCAAAAAAACTTGTAGGAGAGCCTTTTCTCAGTTCCTAATGTTGAAATAAGGAAACTATGTTCTTTTTTAATGAACATGTACATTATTTTTAAATTCATATCAGCTGAAAAATACTTTCTTTCTTTTTCTGTATAGCGATGTACTTTGGTGGGGAATGATTCTACATGGACCCTTGATTTAGACAATACGGACCCAGGTATTGCATTTTTTCCTCTGTTGTCAGTTGGTGTTTCATTAAGTTGCAATAGATGGGACAAACGGTAACACTACTTAGTTATAGGTTTTTATAAATCCATTTTTACATACTTTTGTATGTTTTCATTGTGTACTACATAATAAATTACACTGAAAGCCTTGGGTTTCGCTGTTGACGAACTAGACCTGGATCTTTCCCTTGCAATCTGAATAATCTCCATGACAGATTGGATGTAAATGTCCTGTTTCGTTTTGGTTGTCATGTTATGTAGTTTGGCGGCAATTTCAATCATACCTTTTTCAGTGAAAACTCCAAGGCAGTGAAAAAGATATCGAAGATAAGTAAATGACTTTGCGGTTGGGTTTTAGTAGACTAATATTACTTCGAAATACATACAAGATTAAATTATCAGTAAAATGGTATTGAAACCAAAATATACAAATTAACAACAATGAATAAAACAATATTTACCTGCAAAAATTTAAGCCTGGTGTTTTGGCTGGTACATTTTTGTCAACCCAGTTTACGTCTTCTTGTCTAGCCATTTTATACTTCGTTATTATGTTCCTTTTATATTTGTCATCATTCGTAAAATCTTTTCTTTTCTTGTTTACACGCCATTTCTCATCTGAACCACTCATTCTAATATATTTATTAACCACAGAAGACGACAACAATCATCAATAAACAAAGCACAATATTGTCTGACTAAACTCAGCTGTGAGGATAGTTCGAATATTTGCCACGCAGTTCTAGCGCCTCAACTGTTAACCGCAGAAAGAGGACTTGTCCTGGACTATAATAGTTTCCTTTCTGCAGTAAATAGAATATTGAAAGCATTGCCATGCCAATACTAATAGGCGGACGTGTTTCCTTTTTGTAGTAAACGTTGCGTTTTGCTACTAGAAACAATTTTAATAAAATACACAAAATTCGTACATATTGGACATGATGTCTTTCTGCAGGTAGCGATTCATATAAACATAATATATATTAAAGATTTTTTATGACTGCGCCAAATTTTAATTTACAGTATTACAAGAATGTAATTAAAATAGCTAAAATTCATATAGTTTGCACAAGTTTCCAATATAGAACTTGTAAAAAATGTTCAGTATTATTAGTTCAGAAGAGAAAGTCATAAGAGGAGAAATTTTTAATGCACAACTAATCAATTCAAGAGATGATACTAAGCGATATATGGAAGACTAAAATTCTAGAACTAGAAATGATAATAGATATGAGATGTTCAAATTATCAATAGCTTTTTCTATGGAAATTGTTAACACATTCTGTTTAAAACGAGAAAGTCAACTTACCATACTCAAAAGTAGATAATTCACTCCCAAATAGATTATTTCGTGATAAAAAAAAGGAAATTTATTAGGACTGTAAGTTAATAGCCAGAGAGACGGTAAGCCAGCAAAATAAATCGCTGGTGCTGAAAATTAAAGTAAGTAATGAAACGGAACAAGATGAGATGATAAAGGAGGTTTAATAAAAAAAATAGTGGAAAAAAAATGAACAAAATCATATTAAAATTTGAAGAAATATGATGTTTTATTACAGATATTCTTCTTTATGTGCATTCCATACATAACATACATACCGTTTCGGCAAGTTGCCATGAGACTCTTTACTTTTCTACACTTCTTCTTCTCTAAATATTTCCTTTTATAACTAGTTAAAGCACGTAATATCTGTCGCGACGTATAAAATTGCTAGGTCTTGCAGATGTATAGCTGAAAATTGTTTGTTAACTTTATCTAATTATCAAAAATTGGTTTTTTAGAGCTTGAGAAACCAAAAAATACTGAACAAAATAAATGTGTGCCGGAAACTGACAAAATAATTACATATAGGTACCTATGTCTTGCTACTCTAACAAAATAATCTGTTCTCGGAAAAAACATATTACTTAAATTCCGGTAGTAATGGGAAAGGCCAAACAGATAATGAGTGATATATAATGAGATGGTTCATATCCAAGTTATAAAATTTCAACTAAGAGACGAAAATTTTAAAGTTTTATAAAAATTATTTTTAAAATATGCAAAATAAATCATGTTTTAAAATAAAATTGAGGTATTTATTTTCTTCTTTCATATTTAGATACATACCCTACAATCTAAAAAATCAAACAAGATTTGTACACAAGGAATTTTATTTTTTAAAATATAAATAAGATCCTTTTCTTGACTCATCCATTCTTTGAAATCGATCTTTAAAAATAAATGTAGTGCTAAAAATATACAAATAAATTAATGAAAAATCTGTGCATAATATTAAAGATGTAATTTACTATTTAAATGGGAATAAGCCACAATTAAAGGTTAAAATACGTTTATTGACGTTTCAATTTCCACTTCGGAAATCGTTCTTTTTCGAAAAAAAAAAAAAAAGAAATCGAAAAACGATTTTCGAAGTGGAAATTGAAACGTCAATAAACGTATTTTAACCTTTAATTGTGGCTTATTCCCATTTAAATAGTAATTAATTTAAAATGCCACAAGAAAATAGCTTCAGAACAATATTAAAGATGTGTAAAAAAGCTGATATAAAAATATTAAAGATTGCTTCCTCGGCAAGACGGTTTGAATACAAGGCCAATATAAGAGTGCAACCAAATTCAATCAGTCGAAGAAAGTGGTGAGTTACTAGAGGGTCAAATACATTACCAATTGGACAACCACCTAAAGTTCAACCTCCTAAAAAAAGGTTTAAAAAGCGTCACAAAAACGTTTCGCATTTTAAAAATTAAAATTTTTTATTATTTATTTAAATATATTTTGTTTTATTTCCAATTGTACTGACTTACTTTTTTTTAATAATACATTAAAAAATATTTTAAAATCACTTTCCTTTTCTGATTTTAATGAGAAGTCGTCTATTTGGGTCTACGAATATTTAACATTCCGTATATGAATTTCGCACCAAAAGTAACATTCCATATATGTGTTTGGCACCTCGCCGCCTATTGGTTGAAACGTGGCTGCGTGCCGCAAAATACCAATAGAAAAGACCTAGGTGCCAAATACAATATACGGAGTGTTTAGATGCATTCCCTTGATATCCTTCTTCCAAATCTGTTTCGCGAATCTTCACACCTGCTATGGCCAGCGCGCACTTGAGTTAATGCGAAAAGCTGTTTGCGTTTAATGTTCAACGTTGCCGGTGATACTGCAGGTGTAGCCTTGAAACCAGGCCTGTAATTGGTCACTTGTCTATTGGTTCCAATCGAAAATATACTGTTCTATAGAGTTATAGTTACTGTCGTGAAGATATTTAGTTATGCATGTGTGTGGCTTTCTTGATTTTAAACTAGTACTCACGTAATATAGTGAAGTAATTCACGTGTTTCTGCTAAGATCAGGGGGTAATATATTACATAGCATTCGTAGCCAGAGTGTGGATGTCAAATAATAGTACCAGAAATCAGCCTCATTATATTATTTAATTGTATATGAATAATTTTGGTGTGACAGCTATTTGTCCAAACTGGAGCGCAGTATTCAGCTACAGAGAATACTAAGATAATAGATTAAGTAAGTAATGTTACAGTTACAGTTACGATCAAGAGTGTTACTTAAGTATTTCGGATAAGTGTTATGTCTAAGATCGATATTCTCTATTTTTTATTGCAGTTTGAAAATGTGTCACATTCACTTCAGCTGTGGTTTGACAATTAATTTTTCTTCTTCTTCGTCCTTCTTTTATGTAGGCTTTAAAGCCTGTTTCTTCTTCAATATTAGCCTCCTAAATTGTTTAAATTATTATAACTAGACTTCGGCAAATATGCATATTGCATATTGTGCATATTTTATGCAAATATTTCATATTTTGGCATATTTGTATAAAAGTTTGCATAAAGTGCATAAAAGTTCAGATTTTTATACTGTATTTGAAAATTTTTAAACGTACCAATTTATTTCAATTCTTGTATAAAATTTTGTAGTCATTTTAATCAAGAAATGATCTAAGTACGTAATCTCTACAGGTACAAAACATTTACAATTTCAAAGAAGATCAATTTAAGTAGCCCTCAACATTCTTAGAAAGTCTCGGTCACTGAGGCATTCAGTTATTGGATAATCGCTAAGGGTTCGCTCATTTGCATTTTATGATCTAATCCCCAAATCTATCTACAATTTATTGTATCTTAACAGCAGGTAAACGGCTAATAGTTTTGTTCCTAATTTAGGGATTTTCCAAAATCTCCCAGTTTATTGAATTAGGTACCTAAACATTTCTAATTTGATGCTCAGATTTGTAAATCATTTTTGTTTTGATATTCAAAGCGTAAACACTCGTTGTGCGTAACAAAAAGGAAGATTGTGATTTTATAATGCCTAAAACAACCAGTGCTTCAACTTGGATTAAACCTTAAAAAGAGCTGTTTATGGATATAGGAAAAATCTACTGTTCAGTCTGTGGCAAAATTGTAAGTATCTAATATTTTCTATTAAATATCTAATATTTCATACATACAGGGTGTTTCCAAATGACACTTACAACGTTTGACTGTAGATACTTCTCGAAAAATTGAATAAAACGATATAGTTAATGAGGGGTCAAACTTATTTACTTTTCGAGATACAGGGTGTTAAAATTAAAAAAAATTAAATTCTTTTAGTTAATAACAACAATAACTTTAAAACCAATAAACGTATTTACTTGAAATTTAGTACTCGTAGGTTGTTTTTAAATGAAAAATAGCTTCCTTTAGTGAGAAAAAATTGTCCATGGTACAATACAATGGTGTGTAGTTAGAAAAATTTTTCACCTTTACTTTTTTTTATAAGGTCAGCTATTCTAAAACACAATTATTTTTATTGTAATTGAATTAACAAAAAAAAAAACTTTTGTTGAATTTTAAAATAAGTTATATGATGTACTAATGGTTAGTAACAAAAACTAATTTGTGAATTAATACTGCATTTAAAACACTTAGCGAGTGTTTTTTTTTCCAAACCAGTTATTTGATTAACCAAAAACACCTTGTATATTTTTATATTTTAAAGGTTGGGTTAAAATAAAGGTTTTTATTTTTATTTATAGATAGCATGTGAGAAGAAATTTCAGATAGACCAACATGTGAGAACTGCTTCACACATTGCAAAAAAAAAGGAAAAATAGGAGAAAAACATCAAACTTCAATGGCCAAATGTTTCCAATCTACTTCAAAACAATTAGATGAGCAAGAAACTTTTAATGAAGACTTGTGTCGCACATTAGTGTCTGCAAACATACCTCTTTTAAAATTAGCAAATGTAAATTTTAGTTCGTTTTTAAAAAAATATTGCAAACTTAATGTTCCAAGTGATCGGTCTCTAAGAAGAAATAATGTGAACGGGCTATACTCGTCGGTGTTAATTAATATTAAGGAAGAAATTGCAGATAATTATTTTTACATATCTGTAGACGAAACCACTGATTCCTCAGGAAAGTATATTGCTCATTTATTGAGAAAACAAATGCTTTAACAATTTCGCGTTTTATACAAGAAACATTAGCAACTTTTTTTCTTCCGACAACTATTCCTTCTAATAAATTACTGCTTATTTTATCGGATGCTGCTCCTTATATGATGAAAGCAGGACAACATTTAAAAATATTTTTCCCAGATTTAATACATGTTACTTGTGTAGCGCATGGATTAAACAGAGTTGCAGAGGAAATACGAAAAAAGTTTCCTCTTGTAAATACCATGATATCCAGTGTTAAAAAAGTATTTCTTAAATCTCCTATAAGAATTCAACTTTATAAAGAAATGCTACCTAACATTCATCTTCCACCACAACCTATTTTAACGCGATGGGGAACATGGTTAAAAGCAGCTAATTTTTATGCAGATCATTTTGTTAAAATAAAGAACATAATTGATACGTTAACAGATGAAAGTTCCCAATCTCTTTTGGATTCTAAACAAACTTTTCAGAGTAACTTGCTTCAACAAGAACTTTCATTTATAAAATCAAATTTTAGTTTTGTTCAAAAACAATTACTGAGTTAGAATCACCAAAACTGTCATTGTTCGAAAGTACAGCATTAATAAAAGAATTTGCGTCATGTTGTCGGAACGTTAGAGGTAATATTGGAAAAGATATTTTAAAAAAATTTGAAGCTACTATGGAAAAAAATAAAGGTTACCATATTCTTTCTGAAGTAGTCAGTGTTCTAGCTGGAAATATTTCGGAAACAATTAATTTAGAACCAAATGTTTTGGTTAGTTTGAAAAATGCTCCCGTTACATCAGTTGATGTTGAACGAAGTTTTTCCATATATAAATATATGTACTCAGACAGAAGCCACAAGTTTTTGTTAGAAAATTTTGAACACCACTTGGTCATTTGTTGTTACCATAATTGTAAATAAGTTTATTCATACTTAAAAATGATGTAGTTACTTAAAATAAATGTAAGTCTTAATGAATAGTAGGAAATATTTAGTTATGTACACTTTTTTTTTTAAATAAAATTGTTACTATTTTACGATTTTTTTATTTATTTGTATGCATATTTTGTAAAATATTTGCATATTTTTGGGTAAACACGTGCATATTTATGCGCATATTTTCTACATTTTTATTTGCATATTTGCCGAAGTCTAATTATAACCTTTTTTCTTGGTCTATCAATACTTCTACTCTGAGATAGCGCGTTATTTCTTGCTATTCCTACTATCCTATCCTCTGCCATTCTACTAATGTGTTCGTTTCACTCCTGTTTCAGTTTTGTCACCCATTCATTTATGTCTTCTATATTGCATTCTTCTCTTATGTTTTCGCTTCTCTTATCTCCCTATCAAACAGACATTTTTTTGATATTCGTCCGAGTATTTTCATCTCTGTTGTTTCTAGTAGTCGTCTCGTTTTAGATGTGTCAGGTCTTGTCTCCGTCGTGTATGTTAATATAGGTCTAATTGTTGCTTTATAGATTCTTGTTTTCGTGTTTTGTCTTAGGTTTTTGTTCTTCCAGATTGTGTCATTAAGAGATCCCGCCGCTTTACTTGCTTTTAAGCTTTATTGTCGTACTTTTTTTTAAAATCTCCGTAACTAGTTATATCCAATTAATTAAAACATAATATCTTGCTCATAAAAAAAAGTTGCCTACACAAATTATAAATAATCACAATTTTTCTCAAAATAAAAGAAGATTATTGTGGAGGTTAAGAAAAATTTTATCATGATCTTCATCAACTATAGTGATATATTATTGATAAAATATTTTACTAGAAATTTGATGCAGAAATTTAATTAATTAGATTTAGAAATAAAAAAAAGAAGAGATGCCTTTGAGATGTATATATACAGACGAATATTGAGAATTCCATTGGTACAAAGAGTTACTAATGTTGAGGTAGTTCGTCGCATGTGTAAACAAATGGAATTACTAAGAATAATCAAACAGAGGAAAATGCAATACTTGGGTCATGTGTTGAGAGACAAAAGATACGAATTACTTTAAGTTATACTAGGAGGAAAAGTACAGGGCAAAAGATCAGTAGGAAGACGCCAAAACTCGTGGCTGAAAGACCTGAGGAGATGGTTCGACCGCTTATCCGCAAAAATCTTTCGCGCAGCAGTTTCCAAAACTACAATTGCCATTTGGATCGCTAACCTTTGAAAGGAGACGGCGCCATGAGAAGAAGATTTAAAAATACCAATACCAACACCTAAAATAACATCATTTCAAATTATGCAGCAGGAAATCTATGCCCAAATTTCCCATTTAAATATGAAAAGTCCGGAGGTCCAGATTCTATCACAAAATTGTTTTTGGAGCAATGTACTTTCCTGCCCAGTAAAGTTCTTTATCTCTTTTTCAGTCAATCACTTTTACTAGATACCTTTCCGCCCATCTGGGAAACATTTCATATAACATCCTACTATAACAAGAAGGAAATATGTAATTAATTATAGTTTAAGTTATATTTTCTATTTTTACCAAAAAAATTTAATTTATTTCATTGAAATGGATACGTATTCTTACTCTATACTTCATTATCATTCACCAATCGCATCTACTGCTGAACATAAGGCTCCGTCAGTCTTTTTCATGGTTCTCTATACTGGTGCGCTTGCAGCCAGTTTCTCGCTACTCTTTTTACGTTGTCAATTGATCTTCTTCTTCTTTAAGTGCCATCTCCGCGACGAATGTTGGCAATCATCATGGCTATTCTGACCTTTGAGGCAGCTGCTCTGAACAATTACCTATGAGTCTCAAGATGTTGTATCTTTCGCCTCTCATCACATTAGATTAATCGTTCGATAAGTACTACATTCTTTGGCATTTACTTTCTTTGGTAGACAAATTAACGTTGATGTCAGCATTTCATGTGGAATGATTCCTGTGGAATAGATTGTGTTCAGTAGTTGGACTAAAAGATCTATGTTTTTTTTATTGACCAATATAAGCAAATCACTTGGTATTTCATCTGGACCAGCAGCTTTATTATTTTTCATGGACTTTACTGCATGCATAATTTTTGACTTTGTTATTTCGGATCCCTCGTCTTTACTTTGATTAAATTCATATGTATTTTCCTATCTCTGGTCATGGAATAATTCCTCTATATTATTATATTCTTTCCATCTTCCTAACTTTTGTTCTATCTCTACTAAAATGTTTCCTTGTTTGTCCATTATTATGCTTAAGGTTTTTTGTTTTGCTACCCCAGCTCATTACTATCAATTGATAGTTAACTTATTTGCATCAAAAGTTAAATAAATTTAAGAATGGCAACTTACCGAATCAGGAACGCATTTCTTGACACACATCTGCATATTATAGAACTTGTCAAGTATACTTGTCGTTGAGTTATCTGAAATATAAAGTTATTAAAACGTATTAATAATTAATTTTTGTAATTTGTCAAAAACTTTTACTACTAAAACGATATCCACACTGGAAGTTCATAAGTAAATTAAAATATTACCAATCTTAAAACAATTATTTTCATACGTTATTAAAAACTAATATTCTTTAAATTTCTTTATAGATGCCAACTGTATTCAACTGTATTAAGCTAATCTTAGTAGTTGAACTAACCTTCTACGACATGCTCCTTATTACATTTAAGAAAATGTTGTGAATCAGCCTTGTATTTTGGCGGCAAAACGTATTCTATTTTCTTAGGGCACATTTTGTTCTTTTTGTTAATCTAAAAATACAAATCCTATTAGTTTTTAAAAATAATAAATATAAACTAATAGTTTATCACAAAGCAGTATCTAGGCCTCTTAAAATGATCATACTTTGTCAATCGCGAAGTGAAGCTTCATTGCATTATACTGTTCGTCAGTTTCGTGGTTCGGATAAATGCCGGTCGACACGATCCAAGTAAACTTGGTTAAAGTCTGCTTGGACGTTGCGCGAGCAACACTTCGAAACTAGTTTGATCGTGTCACCTGTTAATCCCAGTACACTTGTATCAACAGGTTCTATCCAAGTTAAGTAGGACGTTGGTCAATTTCCTTGGATCCAAGTAGTATGGTACTGTAAAATTCAAATCGCGTCGGTGTCGAAAAATCAAAAACGAGAAGAAAACACAAAAACAAATTGGTCTGAAAGGGAGTGTGAGATTCATGGAGTTGTACGAAGCTGATGAAGCATTATGGAATGTACGGATAAAGAAATATAAAAATAAGGATGCTAGAAGTGTGGCATGTTTTCTTTTTTATTCCTTTTTTCTGGATTTCAAGTGTACTTACTTTCCGTGTCTGAAACACCAACAGCTTTAAATTTTGTGTTTCCAATGGTTGGCCACATAGATGGCCCTGTCATTCGCTAAGAATAGGTCTTCTTTTGTGCAGGTCTCTCTCATCTCTTTGCATGATAGTAGATGGTGACTATTTTGAACCGCGCCATAGTCGCAAGTATCGTCCTCCAAGTATCCCCATTTCTTCAGATGACTAGCACAACGTGAAACGCCAGTTCTTAGTCTGTTTAGCGCTTTCCATGTGGGAGACGGCAAATTGTGCAGCGACCATTTCTTCTGAGGGAGCAAAATGTGTTGTAGCTGACGCTTGCCATAGGTGTATTCGGCGCGTCTTTGGATCTTCGGGAAGGGATCGTGATTTTTTCAGGAAGTTTTTCCGAGATCTTAATTTACTTGGCTGAACTTGGTGGCCATACAAGGAATATCTTCGATACGTCTCCTGCTTCTTTAGTTCTATCTCTAACGTGACCTGTCTTCTGATAGCGGGTGGAGCGATTCCAACTATAGGGTCTTCTTCTTCTTAGAGTGCCATATCCCTACGGAACGTCGGCGACTACCATGCTTATAATATTTTTATACTGATCTCGGTCTTGCGCTACGTGTAGCAATTGGTCCGCTGTCAAACCTGTCCACTGCCGCAAATTCCTCAACCAAGAGAGTTTCTTCCGTCCTATCAATTTCTTTCCTTCGATTTTACCGTTGAGAATTAGCCGAAGGAACTCATATCTTGGTCCTCTGATTATATGTCCAAGATATTCTAGTTTATGCCTCTTAATAATATGTAATAGAGTTCGTTGATGTCCCATTCTTCGAAGAACTTCTTCGTTTCTGGTTCTGCTAGTCCATGGATTTTTTAGTATCCTTCGATACAACCACATCTCAAACGCCTCGATTTTATTCATGATATCGGCGTTTAAAGTCCAAGTTTCACATCCATACAAAAGTACAGACCACACGTAACATCTTGTAAACTTTTCACGGATTTCCAAATTTAATGAATTATTGGATAATAGAGGCTTGAATTTTTGAAATGAGTTTCTTGCCTGTTCAATTCTACATCGAATTTCGAAGGATGGATCTAGATTTTGGGTAATCCAACATACAAGGTGTTTGAATCTCTGAACTCTCTGCAGCGGTTGTTGGTTTAATATCAGTTGGGTTGCGCCGATATCCACTTTACTGGTCACCATGTATCTAATTTTATCGATATTTATCGACAGTCCCCAATTTGTGCATTCCATGTCAACTCTATAGATTAGCTCCTGCAGATCGTCGATGTTTTCAGCTAGAATCACAGTATCGTCGGCGTACCGTATATTGTTAATTATTTCTCCTCATATGATAATTCCTTTTTGATCTTTCAAAGCTTCCCTAAATAGATTCTCAGAATACACGTTAAAGAGGGTGGGAGATAGTATACAGCCTTGTCTTACGCCTCGTTCAATACTGATTGGCTTTGATTCTCTGTTGTTGGTATTAATAATGGCTGTTTGGTTCCAGTAAAGTTTGGCAATAAGTTTGATGTCTTTCTCATCTAGTTGGATGCTCTGCAAGGCGGTAATTAGTCTGGTATGCTGAACGCGATCAAATGCCTTTTCACTCTGAGATAGCGCGTTATACGGGTTTTCTTACCTCCCAACATCGTTGAAGGAGTGTTTGCATAGAAAATAGTGCTTCTCTAGTTCCAAGGCATCTCCGGAACCCGAACTGCTCTTGACTAATTATTTCTTCGCACTTGTTGTTAATTCGATTTAGAAGAATATGCAACAGTATTTTAACGGCATGGCTCATTAAACTAATGAGTCTACAGTCGCTACATTTGCTTAACGTTTGGTTTCTTAGGTAGAGGAATAAAGATCGATTTTAACCAGTCGATGGAATTTCACTGGTATCATATATTTGATTGAAAAGTACAGTGAGTTCTTTTATATTGTCATTTGAGAGTAATTTTAGCCATTCGCTGTATATTTGATCTGGTCCACTGGCTTTGTTGTTTTTGGCTTGGTGTATGGCTTTTTCCACTTCAGCTTATAAGATTGATGGTCCTGTATTTGCACTTAAGTTAGTTTTAATGTTTTAATGTAGTTTTCCCATTCCTCCATTACTTCGTCTTCTAGGGATAGTGCATGACCTTCATTATTCGTTAATGTTATGGGTGTATTTCTTTTGTGTACTGTAACTTCTTTTATTTTCTTATGTGTGGTAAATTCGTCATGTTTTCGTTACAATTCTTCTAGTTCCTCACATTTTGCTTGCATCCATAACTCTTTGGCTTCCCTGATTTTTCTTCGAATCAGATTATGCTTTCGTTTATACTCTAGTTATTTCTATTTTTAAGCTGTCTTCTTTCGTCCATCATTTCGATTATTTCATCTGTCATCCATGCTTGCTTTTTATAATGGGTGACAGTTCCACTTTGCGTTGCTGTATCGATGATACCATTCTTATGTTATCCCATCTTTCTTCGACTGTTGGTACATTGTATACTTGTACTCTGAGATAGCGCG
>NW_027313071.1:0-23821 GCF_040954645.1 Diabrotica undecimpunctata
CGCGCTATCTCAGAGTATTTTATTTAAAAAAAAAGTGTACATAACTAAATATTTCCTACTATTCATTAAGATTTACATTTATTCTAAGTAACTACATCATTTTTAAGTATGAATAAACTTATTTAGAATTATGGTAACAATAAATGACCAAGTGGTGTTCAAAATTTTCTAACAAAAACTTGTGGCTTCTGTTTGAGTACATATATTTATATATGGAAAAAACTTCGTTCAACATCAACTGATGTAACGGGAGCATTTTTCAAACTAACCAAAACATTTGGTTCTAAATTAATTGTTTCCGAAATATTTCCAGCTAGAACACTGACTACTTCAGAAAGAATATGGTAACCTTTATTTTTTTCCATAGTAGCTTCAAATTTTTTTAAAATATCTTTTCCAATATTACCTCTAACGTTCCGACAACATGACGCAAATTCTTTTATTAATGCTGTACTTTCGAACAATGACAGTTTTGGTGATTCTAACTGAGTAATTGTTTTTTGAACAAAACTAAAATTTGATTTTATAAATGAAAGTTCTTGTTATTGTTCTGAAGCTATTTTCTTGTGGCATTTTAAATTATTTACTATTTAACTGGGAATAAGCCACAATTAAAGGTTAAAATACGTTTATTGACGTTTCAATTTCCACTTCGGAAATCGTTCTCAAAATACAAACATTAGTAAATTAAACAAATTTTGTTCTTGTCGTCTGATTTTGTTTCGTCTACAGATATGTAAAAATAATTATCTGCAATTTCTTCCTTAATATTAATTAACACACCGACGAGTATAGCCCGTTCACATTATTTCTTCTTAGAGACCGATCACTTGGAACATTAAGTTTGCAATATTTTTTTAGAAACGAACTAAAATTTACATTTGCTAATTTTGAAAGCGGTATGTTTGCAGACACTAATGCGCGACACAAGTCTTCATTAAAAGTTTCTTGCTCATCTAATTTTTTTGAAGTAGATTGGAAACATTTAGCCATTGAAGTTTGATGTTTTCCTCCTATTTTTCCTTTTTTTGCAATGTGTGAAGCAGTTCTCACATGTTGGTCTATCTGAAATTTCTTCTCACATGCTATCTATAAATAAAAATAAAAACCTTTATTTTAACCCAACCTTTAAAATATAAAAATATACAAGGTGTTTTTTGTTAATCAAATAACTGGTTTGGAAAAAAAAACACTCGCTAAGTGTTTTAAATGCAGTATTAATCCACAAATTAGTTTTTGTTACTAACCATTAGTACATCATATAACTTATTTTAAAATTCAACAAAAGTTTTTTTTTTGTTAATTCAATTACAATAAAAATAATTGTGTTTTAGAATAGCTGACTTCATAAAAAAAAGTAAAGGTGAAAAATTTTAATAAAAACACACCATTGTATTGTACCATGGACAATTTTTTCTCACTAAAGGAAGCTATTTTTCATTTAAAAACAACCTACGAGTACTAAATTTCAAGTAAATACGTTTATTGGTTTTAAAGTTATTGTTGTTATTAACTAAAAGAATTTAATTTTTTTTAATTTTAACACCCTGTATCTCGAAAAGTAAATAAGTTTGACCCCTCATTAACTATATCGTTTTGTTCAATTTTTCGAGAAGTATCTACAGTCAAACGTTGTAAGTGTCATTTGGAAACACCCTGTATGTATGAAATATTAGATATTTAATAGAAAATATTAGATACTTACAATTTTGCCACAGACTGAACAGTAGATCTTTCCCATATCCATAGACAGCTCTTTATAAGGTTTAATCCAAGTTGAAGCACTGGTTGTTTTAGGCATTATAAAATCACAATCTTCCTTTTTGTTACGCACAACGAGTGTTTACGCTTTGAATATCAAAACAAAAATGATTTACAAATCTGAGCATCAAATTGGAAATGTTTAGGTACCTAATTCAATAAACTGGGAGATTTTGGAAAATCCCTAAATTAGGAACAAAACTATTAGCTTAATATACTTAAATTGATCTTCTTTGAAATTGTAAATGTTTTGTACCTGTAGAGATTACGTACTTAGATCATTTCTTGATTAAAATGACTATACAATTTTATACAGGAATTGAAATAAATTGGTATGTTTAAAAATTTTCAAATACAGTATAAAAATCTGAACTTTTATGCACTTTATGCAAACTTTTATACAAATATGCCAAAATATGAAATATTTGCATAAAATATGCACAATATGCAAAATATGCAATATGCATATTTGCCGAAGTCTATTTATAACATCTAATCTCCTGGAAACGGTTTTTTGTTTCTCCTATAAAATTTAAGTTTTATGACTTACTATGTTTCATAAATAACCGATTCATATGTTATAAACTTTTTATAGAATTGAAAGAATGATCCTTTCAAAATCAATTTTATAACCTTCTGCTGCAGTTGAGGCGGTCTTAATCTTGTCCGGATCGAAATTTTCGTCATTTAATATTTGATGTCGAAGTTTGTCCATTATTCTTTGAGGAATGTTATCTTTGTCATACAAAATTAGGCTTTCGAGAAATTTGATGTCGCTCAAAACTTTTAACGAAGGTCCCCAGTAATCGTCGACTTGTCCGATGCCGCTCGGCGCGGGAACTCTTTGGGGCTTGACGTCCTAAAATTTGTAAAAGATAATCAATAGTCAGTGAGTTATATAGAACATTTAAAAATGAATTATTTATCGATAATAATTAAAAAATCAAAATTTTATTTATAGTCAGTTCAGAGTTCAGTATATATAAAAATAGTTTATATTAAATGTTAGCGCTTTTGACGAGACGCTCTGGACAAAATTTCAACAGAAAAGGATGAAGATATATATATATATACCCGGTATTTAGGCGACACACACCCTTCCGGTAGGTTGTTTTCTGTACACCGAGCTGGGGATTGAACTGACATCTCTCGCAGTGAAGCGAAGGAGAAGCCAGCCGCCCAGCCCGCTTGGCTATCCGATCGACGAGGATGAAGATATTGTTGTCAAAAAGGCAAAAAATTTTGAATAGTTCCTTGACTTTCGTGACATCAATTTTTATTGGTTGGTTTTTTGTGACCTCTTTTGTCTATGCAAGAAGCTGGCCTCGAACTACAAGACATTTTACAGATACGCCCTTCGCCCACTTGAAAGGTATCTTATAAAATTTTTAACTCACACATACTTTATTGATTTTAATGTTGGCGCTTTTGATCCATTTCTGACGGGACGGGAACAGAGCTATTATGAATCAGTTCACGAAAGTAAATGTTCTACTTTGTATTATCAGCTAACTTAAATGAGTCAATAATAAGCTGTCGTTCTTTGAGTGTTATTTTGGAAAAACCAAGTCGTCTACATTTTTTACAATCAACATTTTGAAACGATTTGCCAGACATATTCTTCCGGTTTCTGTTCACATAAGCTTTTCCACTATACCGTCGAACTGTGTTGACTGTCCGTGTCGATTCTGTTGGATTCCTTTTGCGCTTTCTCCCTTTTTTCGGTGATTCTACCATAACGTCGCCTTATTTTCTACCCTAAGATCATCTGCAGGTAAATTGGAAACATCTGAAACAAATTTCAGTGTCAATGTGTGTAAGTCATTTTTTTTTCTATCAATATGATGTAATTTTAGTCACAATAATATGTTTTGTGTTTATCTTTAGTAATAAATACTATAACATTTAATCTATTGTTAACAGAAAAAGCATAAAACATATTTTCGTAAGAAATTATTTTCGACTTTTTAGGTTAAGAGTTACTTACTTGAATGAGATGAATTATTTTCACTATTAGGCACGTATTCTGATTCAGTATCCGAGTTAAGGATCTTTTTCTTTTAGTTCTAATGGTAAATCTACTTTATTTCACTCATTATAACCGATAAAAAGGTGAAATAAAATTCAAATCACACTATGACATACACTAAATGACTTCCGAACATTTTTCAGTTTATTTCTGATAAAGTACCTCCATCTGTTGGTTTTCCTGTGAAGTATTGCCTTAGGCATTTTGTCTGTAGAAAGTTTTAACTGTTAGAAGGAATCTTCAGTACGTAACTGAATTTTTAGTGAAAATTGACTTACACTGATTGGCTTCTGAGCCCTCCAATATAACAGTCTTGAATATATAATTATTGTAACTAAATAATCTAATTATGCTCCTTGTAAGCCTATTTTAAATTTAATTCCTTAAGATACACCCATGGACTTTCATCATTACCATCAGCATCTTATCAATTCACTATTCCTTCTATCATCAACTACATAAGGCACTAATACCCTTAGCTTAGGATCTCTTTTCCTCCTTACCAATTTGAACTCTTTACAACTTGGCGTTTAACATCATTTACATAACATAATGTGAGGATATTTGATAAAAAATGTGATACCACAAGAAATTTTATACAATATTAAACCAACCTTCAATATACAGGACAGCTTCCATCACCAACTTAATCCCTTTCGGCGGATTTTTCATCGTTTTGACAACACTAATATCAGCTGGCGTTAGAGTGTTCAAAGCTGCCAACGCTGCATTCAATATCGGCATTGCTTCGGCCAGATTTGCATCGCAATCGTCTTTGATAGCTTGAGACTCTTTGGCCTGCTCATTGGCCACAGCTTCGTCCTCTTGGATGTGTCTCTCGACCACAGCAGCTTCATGTGACTCGGCCTCGACAGTTTTCAACGTTTCTTCTACGTTATGTGCGGCTACTACTAATTGGGGTTGTAAGGCTTCGAGGGCGGCTTGCATTACTGCTACCTCGGCTCCTGCTGCCTCTAGTTTTTCTAAGCCTACTTCATAACGATGTTTTCCTTGTAGAACTTCCCTAGGAGTAGATTTAAAGATTTATAGTAAAGCTACACAAAGGGCGGCATATTATACAGTAGAAAGTATGAAAGCCTTTATTTTTTTCTTTAAAAGCCTACATTCATTTACATTACGAGCCCCTTCCCATATCAGTTGGCCCACTTATGGAATTTGCAATTTTTATTAATATTTATTAATATTAACATTACCCTTATTGTTGTTTATTTATGTTCAACAATAAAAAAAAATTCACTAAACCCTGGCTATGCATTCACTTATGTCAACATACGTTGATTTTTTCATAATTACGTTAAATCCAGAGCTAGCTATGGAAAAATGACATTAAAACAATAATATTGTCAATTAATGTCAAATGTATTTTGTAGTAGCTTCAAGCTTTTTGCCGTTTGTGGATTATACAATGGGTCGAGGTAAAGTTATCGATGAGAAAATTTGTTCAATTATTATTAGAGTTTTTAATTCTGGAAAATCCCATTCGTAAATCGCGAATATGTTGCAATTGTCACGCTATAGTGTAAGAAATATAGTCAGAAGATACAAAACTACAGGTTCGGTCGTCACAAAACCTAGAAATGTACGAAAAAGTAAAATAACCTAAGCAGATAGAAGGGCATTAAGACGCATTATAGTGAAAAATCGACGAGAAAATTATAAACATGTCACCGAGAGTGTAAAATTTAATTTTCTTATCAATCTAACGTTGGGATAACTTATATGGGAAGGGGCACGTACAGCATGAATGTGTCGACTTCACAGAAAACTCAACATGTAGTGCCACAAACGAAGGTAGACCTTAAAGGGAAAAGGCAACCACCAAGGAAAATGTTGGATTACATGAATACTAAATATTGCCTTAATGAAGCTTTAGATAACAATTTTCTAATGTTATAAGATCTAGTTTACTTACGTTCTTTGTTTTGTAAGGAAAGTCTTGAACGTGCTGATCATCTCTAGGTAGGATGTGGGCGTAACATAGTTGTGTCGATTTAGTCTGAGCATGTATTCGTTGGACAAATTTTGAGTGGAGACGTGGAAGATTTGACACATGTCAATGCAAACTTTTCTTTCTATTTCTGTCAGTTCTATCTCTCCTAGAAATCTCGTTGCTACTGCTAGAAGAGCATCTTTAGGCCAAGACTAAAATAAAGGTTATTTTATATTTCTTTTGTTGGAATTGTCCTTTGTGAACAGGTTTGGATAAGCTTTATTTCTCAGATACCAACAAGGAAATTTATGACATATTATGTCATCGGTAATTTAGTCTGTATCAATAAAATATACGCTCAAGTTACCAATGAACGACGATTCCCTAGAACTCTTTGAAGAAGAAACGGGTCAGGAAAGCGAATTGGTCTTGCAGTGTTCGTTGGGCATCTAAAAGAAATGTACTGGCAAGATTTTGGAATTTAAAAAACTTTGGTTTGTAATTTTTGGAGGAGAACAGGAAATTTTCCAAACGAGTATTCTCTGTTGAAAAATAGTTTGAGTTTGACTTAGAATGAGTGCATAAATAGTACTTTTCTGAGAAGAGTAAAAGAGATCGCACACAAAGATCGAATGGCAGAAAGTAACAGATTATTTAAAAAAAAATAATAGAAAAATTAGTTCAAAAGAATTAAAAAGCTGCATAACCAAACACAATAAACATCAAACATACCTGAAACCAATCGATGGTGCAGCAATTCACTAACGCTGGAAACTTTCTACCCTAGTTCTAAAACTTTCCCCAATCGGACTCATCGTAAGTATCAAATGAAGCTGTTCCCTCACAATTTGAACAAAGAAGTTAAACAGTGCGGGTGGGCTTCCGTCCGTCTGCATAGATTTGTCGCGCTGCCTGTCGAGTTGCCGCATTTTTTCGCACAGTTCCACTTTTTCTTCGGATGTAAAGACGTTGGGTACTTCGCCGGAGTTCATCAAAATTGCTGACGTCTTCCAGAAAGGCTTCTTCTTTGATTTGTGTGTCAGAAAATAGGAAAACACCTAAAAAATACGATCAATTTCAGATATGAACAAAT
This sequence comes from Diabrotica undecimpunctata, assembly GCF_040954645.1. Taxonomy (NCBI): domain Eukaryota; kingdom Metazoa; phylum Arthropoda; class Insecta; order Coleoptera; family Chrysomelidae; genus Diabrotica; species Diabrotica undecimpunctata. The sequence continues at coordinate 6,835 of NW_027313071.1, forward strand.
TCATTTATGTTTTTAAGCAAATTTGACTCTGTGTATGCAAAAGACAATTGTATGCTTTTCCGTTATCATCAGTGTATCAGTGTATGGATAAACCTTCAAGGAAGCACTAGTATTTTATTTTTCTGTGATTTGTATTCAGATAATTTCTAATCGAGCAAAGCTGTAACAGGAAATATGCAGCTCACTAGAATCTTTCAATTTGTCCAGGAGCCGTAGTTATGTATACTGATTACAGCGTAAAAATGACCCTTTTTAAAAGTCTACATCTATAAAACCCATAAAACACAATCGACTTAAATATTTGTTATAATATACTTCTTTAACTTAAAATTAATAACACTGTATAAATATCTGTTATCCTTTTTCTTAAATTCTAGGCATATTCCAATGCTTTATTACTTGTTAAAATCTTCAATGAATGACTTCCATTCCTAAAAAAATCAGGATATGGCTTTTACATAACCAACCATTACATATTTTCAACTAAATTTCAGTCTACTTTTATTACCTAGAATAAAAATATTTCGATCGTAATGGTCTAGTGAAAGTCTTCTTTTAATGGTCACAAGTACAAATGGAGTCGCAATAATTGTACCTTCTAAACTGAACGACTGCATAATTGGATATAATACTGTTGATGACAGCATAATATCTATTAAAATGAGAATCTTATATACTAAAACGCTAAGCCCTTTTCTTGTCCACCACTTTACTCAAAAACCATATTAGATAATTAAAATATTTTTTCGAAATATTATTAGTATTACGTATGAGATTGTCAAAATATACTTTTGGTACAAAAATTCACTTCCGGTTTTGAGATGACCGGAAGTTAAAATTTACTTTAAGTTTTAGACCCCACAATGTATATATGGATCGAAAGGTCTCGTCGAGACGAATCTAAATATGTACTTCCGGTTCCGATCCGACACCGGAAGTGACCCGAAACGCGCATAAAACCAGTTTTAACTTGTAACAAAAAACATTGTTTTCGACGAAATATTTCGTGATATTTAATACACTTTTTACTTGCATTATTATTGATGAATGTTATGTATATTCTTGCTTATATTGTTTGTATTGATCTCTTAATTTTTCTCGCAAAATAAAAATTTCATTTAAAAAAACTCGATGTCGAGTTGGTCCGCTAGTATCCACTAATATCCTACACCTTGTGCAGATATACGCTCAGGTATACGCTCCTACAACAGCTTCACAAGAAGAAGACATCAACAGGTTCTATGGTCGTCTAGAGGAAACTGTAGAGCCATTCCGAATTGTGAATTAATCATAATTTTAGGAGACCCTTAACGCCAAAGTAGAGTCATCTAATGAAAATATTGAAGGAGTGCTGGGCAAGAATAGACTGGGATAGAGAAATGAGAATAGCGACCGTCTAGTGGAGTTCTGTGAAGAACAACATCTTACAATTACAATCTTAGATAGACGAACAAGAAATCAAATAGACTACATCCTAATAAGATCAAGATGGAAGTCGTCGGCCATTAACTGTAAAACATGGCGCAGACGGGTATTGATCGTTCGACTTCGTTTTAAAGTCTCCAAAAGAAGACCCTTAAGAAAGTCATGTCTCTAAATCCACTAAAAATCAATTACTTCCAACAAAACCTAGAAGAAGTTCTTTCTTTAGACCAAGTAGATAGTGATCCTGAAAGCACTTGGATCTATCTCAAAGATAAGGTAATCGAGGCTGTAAAAGACTGTGAGGCAGCGGTTTCCACGGGCCGTAAGCTGTGGATATCCGATAATACGTGAACTGTGATTCAACGCAAAAAAGAACATGAAACTAGATACGGATAAACGAGGAATACAGAGCGTTATCAAAAGAAATCAGAAAACAGTGCCGCAAAGACAAAGCTGATTACATCTCTCAAATATGCAGAGAGATACAGAAACATGGCTGTCGACATGAACCGAGGGTTTTTTTCAGAAGATCAAGCTCTACCAGAGAATTTAAATCTCAAACATGGTCTGTAATAGATCTAAAGAACATGGTAATCTAAAGATTGATATTGACTACCCTATGTAAGAGATGGGCTATGCAACATGTTAGCATGTACGTGATAATGAAGGTTGTGGAATGCATAGGAATCCCTCTTCCATTCCTCTGATTATTGTGCTTTAGATATATCGCACCAGTTTCGTATGTTCTTAAACCATGAATGTTGCAATTTGCCATCAATTTTGTCCGTTAAGATGGCACTTAGTGACTTATACATAATTTCTTAAAATTTGACCCAAATATGAAACCTTTGAATAGATTTAGTAATTCTCTCCAAAAATTAAGTATTTTTAGGACCTCTTCGTTTCTAAAATGGTCCACGCATGGAATTTTGAGCAATCTTCTAAAACACCACGTTTTCAAAGCTTCATACATAATTTAGAGATCTTCAGAGACACTGTATTATTTCCGTACATCGGGAGGGGCCATATTACATTTTAAGACCGGATTCAAAGGTTTAAAAGAATTTGACGCCGGGAGGCTGGGGGGAAAGGTATTAATTAAATTTACTGAAGACAATTTTAGACACCTATTTACTCTTTCAAAAGTGTCAATTAATTATTAAAATAAAACTATTTTCCTAATTTGACTGGATTATTAAAGAATAATAAATTTATATTTACGATTCGACCATCACGCATAAATTAAAAGAGAATCGGGGCATTTTTTTATATTTTTTTAAATATGTTGACACTTACTATTTAGGTAAAAAAGTGTGAATATTTCAGCAGCCGTTTTCGTTTGAAAACAATAAATCAATCAATGTCACTCGTTAAGAAAGAAATAAAATATTTTATGGGCAGTTAACACCTAATTAACGACTTGTTTACAGTTTTTATGATCACTTCAATGATGGTATCGCATTACAAATGGGCGCCGGTATTTTTTGTTATATTTTGACCATTATTTGAGGCTGGTCAGTATAAAAAATGCAAAGCATTATTTAAATTCATGACTACTTTTGCTTTTGTACTTATTTTAATTGGAGATGGGATTTCAGTGTTATTATTATTTAAATGGGAGTAATCCACCATTAAAGGACGCGCTATCTCAGAGTACGTTTCAATTTCGACTTCGGAAATAAACAGAAACGTCAATAAACGTACTTTAACCTTTAATTATGGCTTATTCCCATTTAAATAGTAATTAGTGTAATTACTTTAAAATGCCACAAGAAAATAGCTTCAGAACAATATTCAGTGTTATTGTAACAGTGACGTTTCAGTGATACTGTATATATTATCGTACTTTTAGATGGCTATTCAGGTTGAATGAGAAGCTCTTATTCCCCATTTGGCTGATATAGATTGTATAAAATTATAAAACTCTAGTGATACTTACCGTGTAAATCTGTCGCACTAGTTCTTCTAAGAATACCCTTAACATCCTCCCGCCATTCGTTGATGCCATACTGCCTAGTAATTTCAACTTGGAACAAATCGTACTCAGCAATATGAGCCGCTAAGCGCGTCAACGATTGTCGTCCTGATCCTCCTACACCAACGCATAATCCGTGGCTTCTGGGCGACTTCAGGATCCTACATATTTTGGACAAGTGCTCAATAGCAAATCTGAAACGAAATGAATCGACTAATTGATTGTGGTAGGTATGTTTGGAAAGTATGTAGTATTTATTTTCATAGTTTACATTTTTTTACTGTCTTTTACTGTACTATAATATGATCTAATTTAATGGTATATTTTAACTACTTTGCTTTAAAAAGATATTATTTTCTGTTAAGGTATTAAAATTTCGTAAAATTTTATTGTTAAACTGGCTAGCACATTTAGTCTGTTTTTAGTTCAAAGAATTTGACTTTCTCTTTTGTTATTTTTCAAAAGTATCATATTACTGTGACCATTAAGTTGGATTATTGCCATTTAAAATCGCAATACAATAGAGTGATTTTTATCAGTATAGTGGTATACCCTCGCGCTACGGACCACCTCGAAGCGTGGCCAGAGGGTTTCTGACCGTCTCAAGAAATGCGAAACACTTCATCATGAGACAGCGAACGTAACGCGCCCAGTTTATATTGGTCCTCTATCGAGCCTCGGCGTCCCGTCGTCGCGACGTGGTACCTACGCGACTCCACTGACTATGAATATACCAAAAGGTAAGTCTATGTTCTTTGTAGAGTTAACAGTATTGAGTTAAAGCCAGTTAATTCTCGTAATGTATTCACAATTAAATATTTGCTTTTTTCGCTACCTTTATTTACAGTCAAAATATTGCATTTTTCCTCTCTTAATAATTCTAATTTCAAATCATGAATGTGTTGCTTGTGTGAGTCCATTTCAAAAGGTGAAAGAAATAATAAGTTAGACTTACTCACAATCAATTTAATTTAACTAATCGGACGACCGGTTTCGCTTTCTATAATATGCAAAGCATCATCAGGTCACGATACAAAGTTAAAATGCTGAAAACAATAATCCCATATTAGGGTGTTGTCTAATAAAGATAAAAAGCATAGGTAGGTGATATAAATTATATAAATTACAGTAATTATGCCAATATTACATGTCTGTGGATTTTTAAATGAATAAAAATAATAATAATAAAATGTTTAAGCAGACAAGGTAAGACCCACAAATTGGTAACATCGTCTATTAAACTGTAATGAATCAATAAATAAATAAACAACTAAATAACATTACTTACATGCCGGTACTCTATTAATTGATGGTTGAAGGAACATGGTTCAAACTATCTTGGATTGTTGATTGGAGAATTCAGGTTAACTATTGTAATTGTTTAACGGTAAACTGGGAAGTTCTTGAGGAGACAGATTTTATCCAATGAAGTAGAGATAGGTGGAATGTATTGTTTGTTTTATGAAAGTAATGTTCTATACCATTAATTTATTTAAAGTTATTTAAGTCTATTCTTTAAGTTAACTTTAAATAAATTAATGGTATAGAACATTACTTTCATAAAACAAACAATACATTCCACCTATCTCTACTTCATTGGATAAAATCTGTCTCCTCAAGAACTTCCCAGTTTACCGTTAAACAATTACAATAGTTAACCTGAATTCTCCAATCAACAATCCAAGATAGTTTGAACCATGTTCCTTCAACCATCAATTAATAGAGTACCGGCATGTAAGTAATGTTATTTAGTTGTTTATTTATTTATTGATTCATTACAGTTTAATAGACGATGTTACCAATTTGTGGGTCTTACCTTGTCTGCTTAAACATTTTATTATTATTATTTTTATTCATTTATAAAACCACAGACATGTAATATTGGCATAATTACTGTAATTTATATAATTTATATCACCTACCTATGCTTTTTATCTTTATTAGACAACACCCTAATATGGGATTATTGTTTTCAGCATTTTAACTTTGTATCGTGACCTGATGATGCTTTGCATATTATAGAAAGCGAAACCGGTCGTCCGATTAGTTAAATTAAATTGATTGTGAGTAAGTCTAACTTATTATTTCTTTCACAATTCTAATTTCATTTAACCAGTGACCTCTAAGTTTTATACAAAACACCGTAGTTCCTTTGAAATAATTCCTAGAAATGCTCTTTGCCAGATCTGGGCTGCTAATTGAATATTAAATAGTCTAGTCGTATGAAAGTAAGTTTTTACAGTATTTGATATTCAAAATATTTAAAAGTGAAATGGGAAATCTATGTATAAGATTTATTGTGTATATAAACATTTTTTATCTGTTTCTTTTGCCTTATAAAGTTGGTCTTAGACGTGATATTCTATTACTTCTAATTAAAGCTTTTTATGTAATACTTAGTAATTTCTGATCCTATAGAACCACTAGGTACTATCTTTGAAGACCAACTTCTTGGTAAATATTTACTTTTTGGGCAAATTTTTTAAAACCATCATCATTATCAATGGCGCTACAACTCTTCGTGAGTCTTTGCCGCGTTTACTATTGCCTTCCATGTTTGTCGGTCCTGTGCCAGTAATTCCCATTGTCGCACTCTCATTTTCTCTAGATCTTCTTTGACTGCATCATTCCACCTTTTTGTAGGCCGCCCGTCAAACCTTCTTCCCTCTTTCCTGTCCCAGAACACATTGTTTATAATGCGATTGTCGTTACTGCGTATCACATGCCCTGCCCATCTGAGTCTATTGGCCTTTATATATCTGACTAGATTTTCTTTTCCGAATAGAGGTTGTAGCTCGTTATTGTATCTGCCCCTCCATTCGTTTGTCACGCTGTCTCTGCAAGGGCCATATATCATTCGAAGAATTTTACGTTCCCAAACCAGGAATTTATTTATTTCTCTTTTTGTTAGCGTCCATGTTTCGCTTCCATACGCGACTGCTGGTCGTATTATGGTCTTATATATATCCGGATTTTTGTACCTCGTGAAAGATGTTGCATTGCAGAGAAAGATTTAAAAATTTTTTAAACCCCAACATCTTGAATTATTGTGATAAAGAAATATAACAATAATCGTTAAGTTTTATTCATTAAATTGTAAAATTAATTGTAAAGTGGTTTTACCTGAACAACACCAGATTCATGGGCTTTTTGGTCATATTATTAAATTCAGCCAAATATCCTTCCACTATAGATGTCAGTTGTTCTAGATCTAAAACTTCCATGTAATGTCTTTGATCTGCTTTTGGATTTGCGAAATCGCAGTACAAGAGATTACGTAGCTCCACTTCACCAACCTTAAAAAATAGTACTAACTGTAGCGTTTCGCTTAACTTGGCGCAATTATGCGTCATACGATTTAATTGCCGCACAAATGCGTCACGTGTAGAATAATTATTAGAAAAATTAAAATAAATTATGATGGTTAACGAATTTAACGAAAAAATAAAGAAATACTTTCTCTGAAAATTACATCGAAAATGGTTTAAAATTGTTTTTATTCATTGATGTGATAATACGTATTTATTACTTATATGGTTAAATTATGTTATTTAAAATAACAATACAAAACACACTGCTACATTTTGCACACATATGATAACAATTTGATCATTTAGGCGAGTGACGCATAAGTGCGGAATAAAAAATACACAAATTATTATATATTTTAGCTACATAATAATGGCATAAACATGCTCGTTATTAATAAATAGTTAAAGAAAACATAACCCACATTCAATACTTTTTTAAAAGCATAGACTTATAATGTCTACGTTTAAAAATGATACAGAAAATAGGTTTTAAGGTTAAATTCCTCTTTTTTAAGTGCCTTGTTCTTCGACCAGTAACGTGATATGTATTCTTTAAGGAAATTTAACGCATTGTTAGTTAAAATATTGTTATGTGACTGTAATAACGGTCCTATAATTATCTCGAAAATTCTACCTGGCGTTCTATCAGTGCTTTACTCGCGATATTTTCCTGAAATTTTGTGTTGATATCGCTGACTCGGCGTTCATCCCTTCTCTGGCAATCTCTAGCACATATGTTCGTGTATAAAAACAGCGGCAGCATCTCTTTGAATAGACAGTAATCAGACAAGTATGTTTGTAAGCGATACCCATATTAGTGTAGGCGAAAATTGTTGGTGTATTTATAATTTTTAATGGAATATTAGTTACTTAGTTACTATTAGTTAGTTTTTTTATAGTGAGTATAGATGTATAGATAGAGATAGATGTACTTCATCTAATCCCTGAACCCATAGAAAAACGTAACAATTGGTATCAGAAGAAATTGGGATTAAGTGAAAGAAGTTAAATACGTTACTGTCGAGAATTTGTATGGTAAAATCAAGATACAAGACCAAGATGGAGCCAATTCGGATTACGATTACCGTAATGGAACAATGTCGTCTGGAAGAAAAGAACCTGAAGCGATACGTCATTGGGAAGAAAAAGAAGCTGAAGAGCAACGTCGTTAAAAAGACAGAGAGTTTCTCATTAATCTTTTATCAAAAATAAAGGCTTTATAAGTATAAGTGAAGATATGAAACTCTCACTCTTAAATGGGAGAGTGCAGATAGAACAAAAACAGTGCCCCAAGTTGTTCTTCCAAGGTCATGTTTTAAGGACGTGCTTGCAAAACTCCATGTTAGCCACTACGATGGGCATTTTGGGATTAATAGGACTCTAGAGACCGTGATACAGTATTATTAGGTTAATTGTCGGCAAGATGTGGAAAAATGGTGCAAACGATGTGACCAGTGTGTATCCAAGAAGGGACCCAAAACGAGACTTGGAAGAAAGGAAAACTCCAATAATACATCACCGGGACTCCATGGGAACAAGTTGCTGTTGACATTTTAAGACCATTTCCAATAACAACATCATGTAATAAGTATTTGATGGATGTTATGGACTATTTTTCCTAATGTCCAGAAGTAGTTTTACTAACCAACCAAGAAGCAATCACAGTTGGTGAGGCTCTGCTTGAGAATGTCGTTTCCCGACATGGGGTTGCACTTCTGCTTTATTCTGATTAGGAGCGCCACTTCGAATCGGAAGCTTGGAAGACCATGATGGCTTCTCATTAGCATAGAGACATAACCAGACGATCCATAACTTCCTGTCTCCGCTTGTACATAAAATTCAGACAGACTGGGACCAACTGGTACCTCTGTTAGCTAGCCTACCGAAGCTCCCAACATGAAGCAACTAGATACACTCCAGCAATGTTTTTTACAGGTGGAGAGATAAAGCTTTTCATCGATCACTTACACGACAATCTACCAGAGGAAGAGGCAGACCATACAATAACTGAACCCACAGAAAAAACGAAACAAACGAGATAATTCCCATTGTTCATTCACACAACAGTCCAAATATTTATATAATTGTGACTGTTTGTCACTGTTTCTGATGCCTATCCATTTTACTTTTAAAGCCATTTATTTACCGTGATCTGTTATAGCTTATAAAAGTGTCTGTAAATCATCTGAATTCGTTGCTAGTAAAACTGTTTCATCGTTGTATCTTCATTGTTGGTGACTACTTCGTTTTGCCGTATATCATCTGTTTTGTCTTCTACAGTTTTTCCTAAAATATTTGCTGCGTATAAATTTGCTGCGAACTTCTCTCGTAATAAGAATGTCTTCAGATTTTTGGCCTTTAATTCTAATGCCAGTTGTTTTATTCCAGTACAAATTTCCCGTCCATCCAGACATGTATTACTCAAAATAGCTATTAACTTCTCATGTTGAACAGTGTCCAAAGCTTTCTAGTAACCTATAAATTAGGCTATTAGTCTTTTTAGGTATTGCCGCAAGTGTTGATGTAAGAATAAACACGAAGGATGTTAATTATAGCCAGCGTGCCACAAGTTAGCAGAAAGCGATTTCAAAACAGTTTACGGCATTAAAAGTAGTGCTTAAAATTTTCATTAACTAAAACAAACAAATAATTTTAATATAGACATATTTACCGGAACGTTAGGTCTTTTCAGTCTGATAAACAAATCGTCCAAATCTTCTTCCAGGTAAGACGTACAGACTTTTCTTAAAGCTTGAAAAATCCATGCTCTATCCCCATGGTCCACAAGTCTGTCGTAGTATACTCTTAAAACCTCGTGCACCCATAAGCGTTTTATAGCTAATAGATCCTCCATGGCTTCTGGTACTGATAAGAGAACACCCTAAAAATAAGTAAAAAATAAATATATGGAAGATGGCTATTTACCTGGAAGAAACTAAAAATCATCAACACATACTTGTTGAATATTATGCACGAAATTTTAAAAAGTTGCATTTTTTAGGGGAATCGTTAATAACTAATAACACAACACCAAATTCTCTGCAGTAAACATGTAGGTATTTTTTAATAGATATACTAGTATGTATATTAACTAAAAATCTTACTAGATTCCTGAATTGTTCTCGCTGAACTAGCAGGAACTATAACTATTGGGACTATTGAACATTTAAAATAATTTTTAATCAGAAATTTTTTTTTAAAAACTTGTGATTCTTTGTTATTTCATGCTTTCATAGATTTTGTCCTCTACTGTTTTTAAAAATGTATTTCTATTGTTCTTTGTGAGAGAAAAATGTTTTATTTATTACGTATTTCCTTTATGCTGCAGAGGTCCATCAGAAGGTTTCCGTTTTCATTTCCAATATTTTCATTGTATCGCTGTTTTATTCCTGGAACTATAACCAACACGTGCGTTAAAATCACCCATAATAATTATATATTCATATATAATCCATGCTCGAAAACTAAATCTTACAAAAAAATACCTGCCATCGCTGATCTATTTTCATAAATAAAATAGAAGTTATCGCACAAAAATAATAAAAAAAGCATACTCTACCTGTATTACTCTAGAGAAATCTCTCAAATTGAAAAGATAGTGTGATTTTGCGGGTGTTGGCAGTAAGTTCAGTCGGGCTTGCTTGAAAATCTCCAAAGTCGCATTTACTATTTGTTCTATGCATGGATCGAACTCTTTGGAAAATCCCCTAAGAAAAATATGAATATGAATGACTATATAGAGACTACATTACTCAAGGCTTTTTTCTTAACAAAAAAAAAACGTTTTTTTTTTAATGTTTTATGTATGATTTCGTAAATAATTATTCGTATTAAAGTTATAAATATTCAATATTTTCTATCCACTTTTGAACACAGGCGTCATTTTGTTTGGTCTCCTACTCTCTTTAAATATGACAATCATTATTAATTGATCAGCTCGACGGTAAAATCACGATACGTTAATTTATTTAACACCTTCATAAAAACTGAGTTTATTCTCCGCAAAACACAAAAACTGCGTACGAAAGCTGCACTCTTTGCCTTATAAATGCATCTTGATTTTTGTCGATAGGACATTTGGATCAAAAGATATCGAATTTTTACCATCAAGCTGATACAAATTTTATGTTGTTTATTATTATGTTTGTGCTGTTCATCAACGCCTTTATTCAATGTTGGTTAGGCCTACCGATTCTTCTGTGGAACATGTTTTTACACAGGTAATGTGTGGCACAAAAAAGTTAGTCATTGGTGCAGTGTACTTTCCTCCACGGTCATCTGGGTCAGTATATGAGGAGCATTCCACATGTATGTTGGACTTAATGGATAGATTAAGTGATTGTGAATTCTGTATTTGTGGTGACTACAACCTACCTTAGGCATCCTGGGATAATCTTAATATAATAATCTCAATATTATTTATAACAATTTTCAAAATACGTCACAAGTAAATGCTTAACCTTAATAATAAATTTTTAGATCTAGTTTTCTGTACTCAGAGGGATACAGTTGTGTCGATTTCAACTTATATTCTATTGAATATTTAGCAACATCATTCAGCTTATACTATATTGTTACATGCAGACAATTTAAATTTGTTTCTTAAATATGATGTTTTCTGTCATGATTTTAAAAAATGTAATTATCAAATTTTAAATGAATATTTAACCTCAATTCCTTGGAACAAGGTATTAGATAAATCAGTTATTAATTGCTCCATACAAAAAATTTTTACCATATTTTGTATGATGTAATCAATATGTTTGTTCGTATCAAACGGTTTAAATCATTAAACTTTCCAGTTTGGTTTTCGCGAGAATTAATTGAGCTTGTCATACAGAAAAAACTAGCTCACAGGAATTTTAGAGCATCAGGCACTTCATATGAGAAATTTTTGGTGTTAAGGGAAAGATGTAAATCATTACAAGCAGTATGTTATAAGAACTATTTAGAGAATATTCAAGCAAATCTTTCAAGTAATCCCCACACTTTTTGGATGTATGTTAGTGCTACACGTGGGTCTAGTGCTTATCCTAATGTAATGTCTAATAAAGGAGGGGATGTAATAGCTCAGATTGGTGATGAAATAGTCAATCTATTTGTCAGTTATTTTTCAGGTACATATAATGATAGTGAGTATGATTTACCTAATTTTAAATTGGACTATAGTGTGGATTTCCATCATCATCATCATTTTGGCTTTACAACCCTGTGTGGGTCCTAGCCTCCCCAAGAATTTTTCTCCAGTCGTCCCTATCCATCGCCTTCCTCCCCCAAGCACGTATTTCCATATTTCTCATGTCTTCATCGATGTTATCTAGGAATCTTGTTCTGGGTCTTCTTCTTTGACCAATAGGTCTATCAAGGAGCGTTTTTCTAGCTGGGTCGGTTTGCTCCATCCGCATTACATGGCCTACCCACCTCAGACGTCCTATCTTTATGTGTTTTACGATATCTGGTTCCTGGTATATCCTATAGAGTTCGAAGTTGTATCGTCTTCTCCAGACACCGTTTTCATTTACCGCTCCATAGATGCGCCTTAGTATTTTTCTTTCGAAACATCCTAACATGCTTTCATTGCTTTTTGTTAAAGTCCAGGTTTCTGAACCATATGTTAGGAGTGGGCGTATTATTGTTTTGTAGAGTTTTACTTTTGTATTTCTTGATATAACTGTAGATTTAAAAAGGAGATTAAGCCCAGAATAGCATCTATTAGCCGTGCAAATTCTGCGGTTTATCTCTGCGGTAGTGTCATTTTCAGAATTGACGAGCGTTCCCAGGTATACAAATTCGTTAACTGCTTCGATGACGTCATTTTCTATAACAAGTGGCCGTAGTGTTTGTGGTTGCGTACCTATTTTCATGTATTTTGTTTTATTGGTGTTTATTATTAAACCCATTTTTGTAGCCGCTTCCTTTAATGCTACGTACGTCTCTCGTGCTGCGTTTTCCGTTCTCCCAACAATATTGATATCATCAGCATATGCTAAAATTTGCACAGATTTGTTATATATTGAACCGGTAGTTGTAATTTGTGACGTACGTATTACTTTTTCCAGAGCTAGATTGAATGGTATACAGGAGAGTGGGTCTCCCTGACGTAGCCCGTTATTTGTTTTAAAAGATTCAGAGAGTTTCCCCTGGATTCGTACTTTGCATTCAACTTTTTCAAGGGTTAGTTTGGTTAAACTTACCAACTGATTTGGTACTCCTAGGTCTATCATTGCTCTAAACAATTCTCTTCTATTTACAGAGTCGTAGGCTGCCTTGTAGTATATAAATATATGGTGCGTGTCTACACCGTATTCCAGTGTTTTCTCTAGTATTTGTCTTAGGGTTGAAATCTGATGAATTGTTGATTTACCACCTCTGAAACCAGCCTGGTATTGTCCTATTATTCGCTCTGCATATGGTGCCATACGATGGCATAGTATATTGGAGAATATTTATACGCTGCATTTAGGAGCTTAATTCCTCGATGGTTAGAGCATTCAAAGATATCTCCCTTTTTGTGTATGGTACAAAGTATTCCAATATTCCAATCATTGGGAAGGGACTTCTATATCCATATTTCTTTTATAAGCTGCTGTAGTGCTATTATGATATCGTGGCCACCTTCTTTATATAATTCCGCTGGGAGATTATCTATTCCGGGTGATTTGTTTCTGGCTAGTTTGTTTACAGCGTCTTTAACTTCCAGGATCGTTGGTGGATCCTCCTCCCTCTCGTCTGCTCCGCTTACCTCGCAGCTTTCGTCTTCCGGGTTTTCTTCTTCCTCTATATTAAGTATCTGGTTAAAATATTCCGTCCATCGGTTTAGTACGTCTGTTCTTGTTGTTAAGAGATCGCCATTTAAACTTCTACATTGATTTGTGTTTTCCTTAAATTCTTTTCTGTTGATGTTAACTTTCTTATAGAATGTTCTGAATTCTTTCTCTCTGTTGAGGTTTTCTATATATTGAAGTTCCTTTTTTTAAGTGGTTTCGTTTCTTCATTCTGTGTATTTTCTTTTCTTCTCTTCTCTTTGTCTGGTAATTCTCTATACTTGTTCTAGTTCGGCGGGTAAGCATTTTTGCATAGGCTTCATTTTTTTTCTGTGTTGCGTCTTTGCATTCATCGTCAAACCAGTGATTTTTTCGGGTACAAGTTTCTGTTCCTATTTCATCTTGTGCTGCTGACTCAATATCTTCCCTTATCCTGTTCCAGAATGAGTCTATATCTCTCTGGTCTTCTTCGCCTAGACTTTGATTTCTTAACCTATTGGTAACATTTTCCCAGTACTGTTTTGCAACAGTTGCATCTCTCAGCTTCTGTACATTCCATTTCTTTCTATTTATTTCTTTTTCTTTGTTGGAGTTTGAAATTCTAGCCCTTAGTGTTGAGATCACTAAACAATGGTCTGAGTCTATGTTTGCGCCTCTATAACTTCTGCAGTTTATTATGTCCGTTCCGTGTCTTGAATCTATTAAGATGTGATCAATCTGACTAGTTGTTCTTAAATCAGGGAGGTCCAGGTTACCTTGTGTATATTCTTGTGTTCAAAATAGGTGCTAGCGACGGTCATGTTTAGTGCTGCTGCTAAGTTTATCAGTCGTAATCCATTATCGCTACTGATGTTGTGTAGGCTATGCCTTCCTATAGTCGGCATAAAAACATGCTCTCGTCCTATTCTTGCATTCATGTCACCTAGCACTATTTTAATGTCATTTCTGGGGCATCTTCTGTAGGCTTGTTCTAGGTCTTCGAAAAACTGTTCTTTAATGTCTTCTAGTTTGTCGTCGGTCGGGGCATGTGCATTAGTGTGGATTTCCAGATTCTGAAATTTAGTCTGACTGATGTTTTCGAGGGGATTATGAGTTTAAAAACTACATATTCTTCAGAGCCTGATGGTATACCTGCAGCACTTATTAAGAATTGTATTTTTTCCAATTGTAAACCTTTACAACAAATCTCCTATTTATCATTGTCATCATCTGTATTTCCGCAACCGTTTTCTTACACCTATCTATAAATCTGGCAATCGTGAGTGTGCTAACAAGGATAGAGGTATAACTATTCAATCAGTAATCCCGAAACTTCTAGATAAATTTGTATCGATAAATCTCAAATGGGTTTGCAGAAACATAATTATTGATGAACAACATGGATTTATAAGGTGAAGTCAACAGTAACAAAACTTGTCAATTACCAACAATACTTGATAGGTAGATGACAATATTGAGGTCGACAGCATTTACACTGATTTCTCAAAGGCGTTTGACCAGGTTAATCATAATCTTTTGGTCCACAAACTTCATGCATCTGGCTGTGGTGACCCCATTGTTAATTGGATTCAAAGTTTTCTGATGGGACGTACACAGCAAGTTCATATTAACAATTAAATTTCAAAAGAAATCCATTGTTATTCTGGTGTACCATAAGAGTCTCATTGTGGTCCCTTGTTTTTTAACTTGTTCAATAACGATATTGGTAAGGCTATCAAAAACTCGCACTTTCTGATATTTGCTGATGATCTTAAGTTATTTCATTGTATACATGATGAATCGGATAGAGATCTCTTGCAAGATGATGTAAATAATATATATGTTTATGGTCAAAATAAAATGGTTAAGCTTAAATCCAACTAAATGTTCTTGTATATCATTTGATCGTATAAATAATCTAAAAGCTAATAAATAAGTTCTTAATGATGTAGGTACTCTTGGTTTCAGTTACTGAGGTTAGAGATTTTTGTGTATTATTGGATTGTGCATTGACATTTAGAAGCCATTTTCTTAAAATTAAGGAAACAGGATTTCGTAATCTTGGTTTTATTTATCGTAACAGTCATGATCGGTCACCTATTGTATTCAAATTATTGTTTTGCTCTCTGGTACGCTTAGTTGAATACTTCTTTGTTGTTTGGTCCCCTTTCATCAAGTCTACATTGATGGATTGGAGAGCGTTCAGATGATGTTTCTAAGATCTTTAACTTTTAAAGCACATATTAATATAAGAAATCATCGATTATTCTATAATAATGTCTCAATTTAACATTGCTACATTGAAGAAGCGCAGGTTGAGAGCTGATATGTTATTTTTGTTTAAAATTCTAAACAACGGTAGTAATTGTCCCCCGCTATTAGCCAATGTACACTTAAACGCAATACATAGAACTCGACACACTGCACTGTTTTATATAAACCTACGACAAAAGGACGCGGAAAACAGGACGCGAGACCAAAGGACGCGGAAAAAAGGACGCGCGAAAAAAGGACGCGCGAAAAAAAGGACGCGTGGAAAAAAGGACGCATATTATTAATGAATTACTATAAATAGTTTATTTTAATTGACATTAGCCATTACCCCCCTTTTTATCCCCATATGTTATTTCAGAAAATGATTCTACCTAACCTAAAATCGGTTACGGTAAGAGTAAAAAGTGAAAAATAATTATATGAAAAAAACTTGCCCTCACATTTTATCGAGGCTTAGGACTAAAATATCTTAAGTAAAATAATAAATACTAATACATATAATGTTGATTCAAGATTTCTGGTATTGAAACAGGTTAGATTCCATATTATCAGAATTATGTATGGGATTAGAAAAACCCAAGTGCCAGCCCAGTAAGGGGTCTAATGAGGGTTTAACGCGAACCGGAAGGTTGGTAAATTCCGCAGGTGATGTTAAGAATATAAATAGAAACGATGAGTAAGAAAATAAACTTTCTAATTGTTTGATAATTGTTTTTAAGAAATGAATATTACAAGAGGTCCGATATAACAAAACATCATTAACCAAATTGTTTATATAGGGGAAACTTGTCGCGGTAGGTAATTTATTCTGTTCTTAACAAGAAAACACTTTACAAATTGATATCAGTCTGTTAAGATGGTGTTAGCGTTTGTGAAAAGTCAAAAAGGCAACAACTTGTTACTTTATAATGGATTTCTCCATAAAAAAGAGCGAGTGATTGGTGAAAAGACAATTTGGAAGTGTGCTACTTATAATAAGTGCAAATGTACAGGAAGAGTGCATACCGTTGTGGATGAAATTACAAATCCACAGAACATAATCACGTTGCAGACACGGCAAAGATTGAAGCAAAAGAAGCTTGTAACCGGATGAAAGAAGTTACACAACAACTGGAACACTCCACCTAAGGTGTAGTAAGTGAAATTTCTCAAGGACTTTCCTTAGCTGCTACGGCAAAACTTCCATCAGTGTCGTCGTTAAAAAAAACTGTGCAAAGAGTTCGGAACGAGCTAGGAGGTACGACTCTGAGATAGCGCGT
>NW_027313072.1:0-23820 GCF_040954645.1 Diabrotica undecimpunctata
ATCTCAGAGTCTCGGTTGACCAATTGGTCTACTTCGTGTTCCTCTACCTTCGTTTGTCACATGACAAACACGCATAACCGTCATTGCCGTACAATGACAACATGATGGCAATTAATAAAATACGCGCTATCTCAGAGTTTCTTCACTGCCATTACAACTCGGGGTGAGTCTTCGCCGCATCCACTATCACCCTCCATCCTCTACGATCTTGCGCTTCTATTTCCCATTGTTGTACCCCAATTCTAGATAAATTGGCTTTAACATCATCCTTCCATCTTTTTCTCGGTCGGGCCTACTGATCTTCTACCATCTGGTCTTTCAAAAAACACTGTCTTTAACACTCTGTCATCCTCTGATCGTACCACGTGACCTGCCTATCTTATTCGGTTTGCCTTGATATGTCTATGTTTTTAGGATACTGGATAATTTTCAGTTTTAAGGTTTTTGCTAAAGTGCATTGTCAAGGCTTGAATAAGACTTTAAGCAATTGTAATCGGATTTTATTTTTATATTTTTAACTTGATTGTACTGCCTAACATTTTACTTTAATTTATGATTCTTAATGCAGTGATCCCGTAAATAAGATAAAATAAAAAGATTACGTTACTATTTTTATAATATATTGCCGGCATCTAATGACCTGTAAGATCAAAATATTAATAATTATTTTTGTTTCAGTATGCAATCATCCTCCTGACGATATTCATCCTGCAAGTTGCCATCGGAGTTTTACGCCTTCTTACAAATAAAAGACAAGAACTCGTTTAACTCCGTACTTACTACGAGCATGAAAGAAACATTCGACAAAATGTATGTGAGCCAGGAAGCCAACGAAACTATGCAGGTCACCCCAAAGATTCGTAAGTATTTAGTCACTTCTATGATTCAATCAGATAATATTTACTTGGGACTCTAAAATTGCGATAAAACTTTTTTGCTATCGTTTGGTTGAACAATTGTGTAGTTAATCCTTAAATAAAGGACTAATCCTTTCATATGTTGCCTAAAGGCAACATACTTCATTTGAAATCAATGAAACACATCCCAATTTGTCTACATACTATCTACCATATGATACGTTCGCTATATTTTTTGTAACTTTTATTTATATGTGTATTTTATAATAATAATAGTAGAACCATAAACATTGTGCAAGTTCTTTTATATTTATAGTTTTTGTTTTGTTGCTATCCGGCAACATTTATGCGTTTAGAGTTGAATGTGTTTGTAAAGTTTCTTTTTGTTATGTGTGATGAAATGAACAATATGGGCAGTGTAAGTTATTCCGTCGTTTCTGATGATCCCTATTTTGTACCACATGACACTTAAGAAGACAGTCTCCAATTGGGCAAGGACTTCTTTGGTTAATGAAAAAGGATCTTCTTATATCTATTTATGTGTGATGGTCATCGTTTTCCCAGTTTTTGTAACTCATCAGGAATCAGTTGGTTATGTTCTTCCATGCAGTCATCCCATATATCCAGTTTCTCTGGCCAGGTTATTGGTTATGGTATATCGTGACAGGGCCCATCTGTGAGCTCTTCAGACACTTATAAAACGGGTAACTCCCTCATTTGGCTCGATTGCATAAAGGCCAAACCCAGGATCTGCCACCTCTGGTAGTCCAGTGCCGGACACTTTCAGAGGACATGTGAGGAGGTTTCCCCTTCATCGTTACTCAGACGGCACTGTGGGATATCCGCCAATCAAAGCAGATATAGATTCCGCCTGAGTTTAGTGTATCTTGGTACTCATACTAAGTTAATCCTATTGGTCAGCGCAACATCAGCAAGTGCTCTCTTGCACTCAAGAACCAGCTTAGAGTTGACTTTGAGCGCTTCCATAGCCCTTACCGCTGCTTGTCTGTCAGAGCAGATAGAGCCGGTCCTGTCTGAGCAAGCCCTATTTATTATCTCCTGAACACATAGCAGGATCGCAAAGATCTCGGCCTGAAGCACTGAAGCATGGGAGCCGAGAGACTGGTCAGATTCAAGTTCGATTCCGCTACCATATACGCTCCTGTCCGCTCGTCCATTCTGGACCCAACCGTGAACCAGGTGAGCCCTCTTCGACGGATCAGTGCAAGCTCTCGTTCCATCCACGTCAGAAAATTTAACCAAAAGGAGGATGAGAACTTAAATAGGGGGCGAACCATGCTGTCATATACCATAGAGAGCACAGCATAACAATCAAGGGCCTGCCTTCAAATGTCACAATGGTCCATCCGCCCATTCATTCCCAACCAAGTATCCGGAGCAGTTAAGACGATAGGCTGCCATACCTCTACAATACGACGCAGAGTAAGTCAATCCAGCAGAACCTCAAGAGCCGCTGTGAGTGGTCCTCATGACTCCTGAGATGCCAACCGCTACAGGATAGTCAACTGGGCCTTAGCTGAAACCAGTCTAGCCCGGGGCCACCAGACATTGGCTCCGAAAGCTCTTCTGCACGCCCAGAAAACTGCAGCGGCTTTCTTCAACCTGGCGTCGGTATGTTCCTCCTATGAAAGTTTAGATTCCAGGATCACTCCTAGAATCTTCACTGACTTGGAAACCGATAAAGCTTTACCATAGAAAGTAAGCTCTTTGTTAGGTCCACAAGCCCTTCTCCGAGTGAACGGGATCACAGCAGTATTGTCAGGATTAACCGCGAATGACTGCTCCCAGCACCATTGCGACCTCGTGCACCGTTCATGGGAAGAGTCCCTCAACCTCTGGCCAGAGAGATCATATACAGTTGACTCTCGTTAATTCCAAACTCGAGGGACTCTTAAAATATGACGAATTATTGAGTGTTTGAAATATCAAATGGTTCGAAATTTGTGAGAGAAAATTTCGCCATCGGTTAGTGAACCTGAGACAGCAACATCTTCATCCACTTGAACAAAGTCAGAAAAACTCACACCGCTGATGTCAACTAATGGTTCTATTGCTGGTTCTTCATCATCCATAAGTATTGAAAGATTTTCCTGATCTTCTTTTAAGAGACTGGATTTTTTGAAGCAGTTGAGAATTGTTATGGGTGCTACACATCTCCATGCCATCAGTAAAATAGCTGTCAGAACCATGATATTTGCAGTTAGCTGCTTGTTGGGAGATTCTAAAACGAGCTTAACAATTTCTTGATAGAACGTCTTAAAATTATGGATGATGCTTTGGTCCAATGGTTGCAATTTGGAAGTTGCATTTGGCGGAAAGTAGTAGAGTTCCACGTCGGACAATGTAGGAGGACTGTTCAAGACAGTGCAATTGTCTAAAAAATAGTAAAATATTCCGCTTTTGTCGTTTCATGTTCCCATTAACTGTTAAAAGCCAATTGTTATAAAGATCTGTCGTCATCCAAGCTTTTTTGTTAGCACGATAATCCGTAGGAAACGATTTCACACCTTAAAACATCGCGATTTCATCGCTTTTTCCTATCACTAATGCTATTATTACTAATATTTACTGCAAGTAAAACTGTCAACCTCTCTTTACTATATTTTCGCCCATGACATTTTTCATCTTTAAAAGTAAGCTTCTTGTCTGGTAAACATTTGAAAAATAGGCCAGTTTCATCAGTATTAAAAATGACTCGGATATCATAGTTTTCAATCAAGGTCTTCAATTTACCGTGCCAATCTAAGCAAACTACATCATCAACACTTCCACTTCCCCAAAAACTTTTTTAAACACAAAAATTTGAAATTTGTAAGCCACCCTTCAGTTGACGCAAAGTTTTTGATGCTTAGAGTAGACGCGAACTCTTTTGCTTTTTCCTTCAACAAGTTCCGCTAATAGACACTTTTTGTTCTCTACACTGTCTCAGCCAAAATGACCAGACTTTCTTCCAGACGAGGAAATTCACCTTTAGTAGTTCTTTTCCGTACTCAAGCAATTTCAGCAGCATTAATTTTCTCCTTGTGCTTTATTATGGTTGAGAGGTACTCAGATGACGCGCTATCTCAGAGTTTTTCTTCTAACCTTCCTCTACTTTTTGGATTAACTTCTTCTTTTCAGCAATCGTCAAACATTTACACTTTCTAGGGCTCATGACGAACAAAATTTTAATCTGTATACCAACGAAAGACTAACAGTAATTAATAACTAAACAAACTAATTCGTGAGAAGTGTGTAGTCAAATTAATCATAAAAAAACAAAGGTGCGTTAATACGTCTTTCCACCTCTTTCTCTCAGCAACTTTGAATTGTCGAGTGTTGGATGCCGATGAGTTCGAACGTCGTTTTTGGTATATAGCAATGATTTTTTTTCGTTCAAGTTACCAAGTGCATAAAAAATGTATTGATTTAGTTCGAAATATAAAGAGATTTTGTAGGGGACTTAACGCGAGTCTGTACATACACATAATATATACTGAGATTCGCCGTTTTTGGTTACCGTTTATAAAAACAATCTTCAACTGTTTTTATATAAAAACTAAAACATTTGACATTATGAATAAAGAACTCCTAAAATGAATTGAAAAGACAAGTAAAAAAACCATTTATATTATACATTTTAAGTAAATATATATACTGATTTGTATGTTTCCGCATTACTACTTAATTATATTTAATTTGATTATTAGTACATTTATTGCATGATATTGTAAAATTCGTGTCATTAAGCAGTTATACATCAAATAAATTGACAATAATCGTTATGTTTCACTCAGTCATTATTAATCAACAAACAACTCAAAATATTATACATAATTTCATATTAATTTAATAGATATTGTTTAATCCTTTTACTGCACAACTATACTTACTATAGTGTATTTTTATGTATGAGAGAGTAATAAAACAATAAATTAATGTATGCAAATCCCTAAACTGTTGATACGGGTGACTCAATGAAAAACAGATATTTGTCAACAAGTTTACAGAAGTATATAGGAAAACAATTTTAAATTGAGTATGACCACCAGGTATAAAGGTTGGAGCAGAATAGAATACAATAGTTGTGAGGGATACTAATCCCTAAATAAGGTTGCCAGTGTCGGAGTGATGGAGGTTAACAGGTACTAATGCAAGAATTTGCAAGAAATGTAAGATGTTTATTTTATTGGTTATATATAACCAATAAAAGTTTAATAAGTACCTACCTATTTGCAAAATAAAGTTTAATTCTTTAGATAAAATAAAACGTTTTATTTTATCTATTTGCAAAATAAAGTTTAATTCTTTGCCTATTTGCAAAATAAAGTTTAATTCTTTAGATAAAATAAAACGTTTTATTTTATCTGAAATGAGTGCATTCCACGAAGGGTTTCAACAATCAAACATTTAATTCTTTAATTCCAGGAATCTACGACAGTAATTGACTAGATAATTACCTTCTAAACTTATTCCACAGAAAATGTGATAGTGGGTTTTTCCATTTTGTATATAGGAAGGTCCAAGTGGCGTATTCAAAATTCTTAACAGTTCACTAAAAGTAGGTACTTCAGTTGCAAGGTGCAGTTTATTGTGTATACTAGTGTTATGGAAAATTTGGAAGTGCCGTGTAAACGCCGAAAAATTGGTCCTCTAACAGTTAATGAAAAATCATTAATATTTAATTGTTTTAAATCATTTACAGACAAACGTTTATGTGAAAGTGTTGATGAGACCGTTGAGTTAGTTAGCAGTACACTTGGTGTTGGGAAATCTACGATTTACAGAGTTATTAAAGAAGGGAAATGTGGTAGTTTTCAAATGCCACGTAATGCTCCAGGGAAACCAAAATTTCAAATAGAATATCATTTTAAAGAAGGACTTCGACGAAAAGTGCATGAATTCTTCTTTAGACAAGAATTTCCAACATTGGATAAAGTTCTTGTCTCAGTTCGAGAGATAAGGATTACCCAGAAATGAGTCGAAGTACGTTATGGAAACTTTTAAAAGAAATAGGCTTCCGCTGGAAAAAGAATCCCAGAAAGTCTATTTTATTAGAAAGAAGCGATATTGTCATATGGAGAAGACATTTTCTAAGAACCATAAAGGAAATGAGAAACCAAAAAAGAAAAATATTTTATCTTGATGAAACATGGATCAACGAGGGTCATACACCAAATAAATTTTGGCAGGATGAAACTGTTACAAGTCAAAGGCACGCTTTTGTAAATAACTTATCTACTGGTTTAAACCCACCATCAGGAAAGGGACGCAGGCTGATAATAGTACACATTGGCAGTTCAGACGGTTTTGTTGAAGGTGGTTTATTAACTTTTGAATCAACTTGTACCGGTGACTACCATGAAGACATGAACGCTGATGTCTTTCAAGAATGGTTCGAACAAATGATAGATCTTCTTCCTAAGAACTGTGTAATAGTAATGGATAATGCAAGTTATCACTCCAGACTTATAGAAGGACTGCCCACAACCAAGTGGGTTAAAAAAAGACTTGCAGAATTGGCTGAGTTCAAAAAATATTACGTACCATCCCGGATCTATAAGAAAGGAACTTTATTCGTTGTGTTCCCTTCATAAAGAAAAATTTAAAAAATACGAAATTGATGAAATTGCCAAAAATCGTGGAATGACAGTACTTAGATCCCCACCATATCATTGTGAATTAAACCCGATTGAACTGGTAATGGGCACAGATAAAGAGTGAAGTTTCAAGAAAAAATACCACTTTTAAAATTCATGATGTTAAACAGTTGTTTTTGGAGGCCGTAAAATAATGTAAAACCTGAAAACTGGGAAAAGGCAGTAAATCACACTATTAAAGAAGAGGAAAAAATGTGGAAGCTGGACAATATTACTGATAAAATGATCGAGCCAGTTATTATAAATCTTGGTTCTGAAAGTTCATCTTCTGAATCTGATTTGGATTTGTAACAAGTAGCTGTAAGTTTTATATTAATATTTTTATTCATCTATTTAACATACCTTAGACGGTTTTAAAAACTCTTTTTCTCTTTTGTAATTTTTAAAAATTAAAAAAAATGTGAATTTTTTAAAACCCTTTTTAATGTAGACCAGTCAGTTCTAATATAGTGTGTGATAAAAGAGATCACTTTTGTTTACACGCGCTATCTCAGAGTTTTACATACACATAACACTTTATAACACTGAAATAATTCATTTATTTTTTACAATTATTCAAAGTAATTTTTCAATTAATCTGAGCACGCCCATGGAGTGGTCGGAGCTACCAGTTAAAATTATGCTAATTACTCTCTCGTTCATAAAAATAAACTATAACAACTATAACGTTACTAGTAGATTCTTGTGGTATAATTTTTAATTTTATGTTTATTACCAACCATCCTGCTGGCAGATTCTTCAGTCATTGCTTTAAGGATTGATCCCAGTTACACACTGTATTCTATTGTATCTCACTACTCTCTCTCATTCTCTCTCTCTCACTGCCACTTCATTCTGTCACCTTTTCTGTGCTCTTCTTTCTGGTTTTGTGCCCAGCATTTTACTATCTGGGCTTTTCTCTGTCTCTTTTCAAGCCTCTAAAATTTAACGAATTCTGAGATCGGTGCTTCTTTGAGCAGTTGGTATAGTTATGGTCGCTCTCTGTTTTGGATAAGAGAACCAAATATTATCTCCCAATACAGGATAGTTTGAACTATGCTTTCCGAATCATTAACTAATAATTCTTGTACCGGCATAATTTCATTTACTTTGTACCGTTTGACCTGAAGATGCTTTGCAAAGTGTAGAAAGCGAAACCGGTCGTTTTGGTAGTAAAATTAAATTGATTGTAAGTCTTAATTTATTTCTTTTTACCTATTTGAAATGGACTCACACAAGCAACACATTCATGATTACTTCTAGCTTTCTTTTGGTATTTTTTGTCATCAGCCATGTTTCGCACCCACAACATACTCATCATCATTAGCCGTTTTGCGTCTACTACTGAACATAGGTCTCCGTAAATAATTCCATCGTATCCGATCTTGAGCATCCTGAATCCAGTTGTTTTAGATGCGCTTGATGTCTTGACCTTATTGGAGGACGTAAAGATACTGTAACAAATTAGAGGCACGTTAGGGCACCATTTAACATGTATTTGGCGTTAAGTGGCGTTGTGGGAGCTACTCGGCAAAACTAGAGTGAACTATGAAGGAAGAGAAGTAAATGTTATTTGTAACAAATAGGATAAACTAAAATTGATAAGCTAAATGCATAAGAGTGGCCATTAGAGGCTCAAGGATATAGTGGAATGTGGAATAAGAGGAATAACAAAGAAAAAAACAAAGAATTAGTAAAAAGAATAAAAGACACTAGCAAATGAAAAGAAACAAGCTTTCCTAACATAGAAAGGAGTGAAGACACCGGAGGCACGAGAAGACGACGTGAGAATCAGGAATAGAGTAAACCAAAAAATAGATAACATCAAAAAAGAACACTGGGAGAAATTTATCAAAGATATGGAATACGACCTCTATGGATCCCAGAAAAAGGTGTGGAAGATGATGAGGAGACAAAAATCAAAAATTAATGAATTTGTACGCATAGATAACATTACGGAGGAACAATGGACTGAGCATTTCACGAAATTATATGGAGAAGGAGAAGAAGAGAACAGAGAAATAATCATTAACGAAACTCACGATAGAGTACTAATATCAGAAGAAGAGCTACATGAACGAATAAAAAAATTAAAAAACAGAAATGCACCTGGTTCTGATAAGATAAAATATAAAAGCTAAAATATGTAGGAACAACACTATACAAATGGCTGCTAAAATTATTCGTCGATATAATAAATACCGGAGTAGTACCAGCGGAATGGAAGGAAAGTCTCCTGCTACCGATACTTAAAAAGGGAGACTCGAGAAATCCTGAAAATTATAGAGGCATTAGTCTGATGAATAGTACATTAAAATTGTTAACGGCAGTCATAAAAGATAAAATCGAGGAAAAAGCGAACAAGGCAGATGAACAACAAGGCTTCCGGAAGAACCGCAGCACAATAGACGCAATTTTTATTATCAGACAAATAATAGAGAAGTCTATTGAATATGGAAAACCAGCATACATGTGCTTTGTAGATTTAAAAAGTGCTTTTGACAGGGTGAAGCGAAATGACATCTTAAATTTATTAAAAGCTGAACAAATAGACTATCCGATAATAAGGACAATTAATGAAATTAACAAGAACAACAAGACCAGAGTTATAATGCCAACAGGGGAGACAGAATGCATAGAACTAAAAGGAGGAATCCGCCAAGGAGACTCGCTCAGCCCATTGTTAAAATGGGCTGAGCCAAAATTACGATACTAATCTATGCCGATGATGCAGTACTAATCGCTGATAACGAAGATAACCTACAAAGGCAGCTCCACACCTTCAATATCACAGCAAACAAACTTAATATGAGAATATCAGTAGAAATAACTAAATGTATAGTGATCAGTAAAGAGCCGCGTAGATGCAAACTAGAAATAGACGGCAAAATTGTAGAACAAGTAATGAAATTCAATTACCTAGGAGTAGAGATCACTAGTGACAGGGATATAAGAACAGAGATCACAAGGCAAACATCAAAAGCGGCAAGAGTAAGTGGTTGCATCCGAGAAACCATATGGAGAAACAAATATCTGATCACGGAAAGCAAAATGAAAGTATACAAGATAACAGTAAGACCAACTCTAACATATGCAGCGGAGACAAAGACCGATACAAGAAAGACGAAACGACAAAACAACAATATCGAAATGAAAGTATTAAGATCAATAGCGGGCATATCATTAAGAGACAGACAAACCAACAGAAGTATACGCGAACAATGCAAAATTCAAAATATTAACAGGTGTATAAAAACAAGAAAAAAAACTGGAACGAACATGTAAACCGAATGGGACCAGAAAGATCAGCGAACATCTGTAAAAACAACAAGCCGTATAGCAGAAGACCCGTTGGAAGGCCGCCAAAAAGGTGGAAAGATAATGTACAGTCAACAACGACTGAAACATAATAAGAGGCAGACAAACAGGAGTAATTCTAGTCGCGCGAAGAAGAAGAAGAAGAAGAATAAAAGACACTTACTGAAAACAAAGATTTTGGTGCTCCTGAATGTGCATAGAATATACTTCACCGAGTTTAAGTATACCATGAAAGAATGTTCTCTTAGAATCCAGATTCCCGGACGGGTACGACATATGTGGAAGTGTGTGAAAAACGCTTAAATGTTCCACATCATTCTTCTCTTCAACTGCTGGGCATCTGTCGCTGCTAATACAAACTGCTTTGAAACTTTGTTCAGAAATTCCTTCGCATTTATATCTCATTATGCTATCTTGAGGGAGTGGATCATTAGGCTAATTAATCAATATTATGATCTAACCATCCAAAGATATTAAACAAGAGTTTAATTAATAAGTTCATTAGACAAAGATTTCGTAATTCTATACTGTCTGCCAAAACTTACCCTGGAGCAGACATCGGTTCAGACCATAACCCATAGTAGTCACATTACGAACAAAATTGAAAATGGTTAAAAAACCCACACAAAGTAAAATTGATATTAAGTGATTAAGGGAACCACAAACAAAGGAACAAACTGTAAAAACTCTTGCTGAAAATCTACGTAATGCCCAAGAACTGAATAAAAGTAGTTATAACATTGATCAGAAATGGGAAAATATAAAAGTAGCAATAATTAAAACAGCAAATGAAAACTTAAAACCAAAGAAAAGAAAACATAGAGACTGGATGAAGGAAGAAATACTACTATTAATGAATGAAAGAAAATCATTCAAAACAAAAAATCCAATTAAATGTAATGAAACTGATCGATTAATTAAAAAGAGAATAAAAGAAGCTAAGGAGAGAATGTTACATGAGCAGTGCCAAGAACTAGAAGAAATTGAGAAAAAATGACTTTTTTTACATGCATAAAAGAATTAAAGAATTAATAGGAATGAGAAAAACACTTCAAACTAGGCAACTAAGAGATGAAAGTGGCGCACTTATAACAGATATAAACCAAAAAATGCAGAGATGGGCACAATTTATAGCACAACTTTTTGAAGACAACGAGAGAACAGAAGCACCAAAAGAATTTAAGGATGATACTGGGCCTGACATTATACGAGAAGAAATTGAATGTGCAATGAACCAAGCTAAAGGTGGTAAATCTCCCGGGCCTGATGAAGTTCCTATCAAATTACTCAAAATTGTGAATACTGAATCTATTGATCTTCTTTTGGATATATTCAATACCATATATAGAACAGGTATAATACCTAAAGAATGGCTCCAATCAACATTCGTACTGCTACCCAAAAAAGCCAATGCAAAGGAGTGCAATGAGTCATGTCTTGAAATTGTTTTTAAAAGTAATTCACAATAGAATACATAAGAAATTAGATGAAGGCATAAGTAATACACAAATGGTATTTAGGAAAAGACTGGGAACACGAGATGCACTGTTTGCAGTAAGTGTTCTTTCGCAGAGATGATTAGATATAAATCAGGAAGTATATGCCTGTTTCATTGATTTTGAGAAGGCATTTGACAGAGTGCCGCATAATCGGCTTAAAGACATTTTATTAAATAAAAACATAGACAGTAGAGACATTAGAATCATATGTAGCCTCTATTGGAACCAAACAGAAAAAGTGAAAGTTGAAAATGAACTGACCGAGGATATCCAGATTCGCCAAGGGTGTATTTTATCACCCTTGTTATTCAATTTATAGAATGAAGCCATCTCAGAATTAGCGCTTGCAGAGGTCAGTGAGGGCCTTATAATAAACGGTGAGCCACTTAATAACATAAGATATGCTGACGACACCGTCCTTCTGTCAGGAACACTAGAAGAACTGCAACAACTTGCTGAACAACTAAATATATATTGCAACGATTATGGACTAAAAATAAATTTGAAGAAAACCAAGTTCATGGTATTTACAAAAGCAGAAAATATCAAAGTTAAGCTAGGACTAGATAATACAGAAATTGAACAAATATCTTCGTACAAATACCTTGGAGCATGGATCACAGAAGATACTGATCGGACAAAAGAAATAAGATGCCGCATTCAAATTGCACGGTCACCTTTTAATAGAATGAGAAAACTTTTTTGTAATCGCGATATCAATATATCGCTCCGAATAAAAATGCTTCGATTTTATATTTTCTCTACCCGTTTGTATGGGGTTGAAGCTTGGACACTTAAAAAATCCAACATTAAAAACCTAGAAGCATTCGAAATGTGGTGTTACCGACGTATTTTGAAAATATCATGGATGGATCGCAAAACAAACGAACAAGTTCTCGAACAACTAGGAAAACAATGCGAAGTTTTAAATTCCATAAAAATCAGGAAATTGGAATACGTGGGGCACATCATGAGAGGTGAAAAATACGAACTACTAAGGAATATAATGCAGGGAAAAATCAAAGGCAGAAGAACCGTAAGAAGACGTAAAATCTCGTGGCTACGCAATCTCCGTGAATGGTTTGGATGCAGTTCAATTGAACTATTCTGGCGCGTAACCAACAAAATTTTAATTGCCAGAATGATTTCCAATCTCCGATAGGAGCCTAACATGTAGAAGAAGGTTTTCATTAAATCTTTGTTTTAATCCTGGAACTATTTCATTTTCGATTCGTGCATTAAAGTCACCGATAAGAATTAAGGGTTCTTCATGAGGTACGATAAGAATTAAGGGTTCTTCATGAGGTACTTCATCCAGGATGGTTTGCAACTGTTCGTAGAATGCCTCTCGTGCCTCCTTAGGTTTGCAATCCTCGGGCTATAGATAGATATAACATTTAATTTTTGCTAGTCCATTGTGATGTTCATATGTATTATTCTTTCGAAGAGTGTCTTCTAACAAACTTATATGTATTTCTTCCGATGAACTAACATTAAATAACTGGTGACTCCCTACCAAACTATTTAAATTTTGTAGTTAAAATGTTGTGGTGTTCGTGGACCTGAAGACTATGGTGACAGGAAAATCCCTCTCAGTTGTTGCCGCAACATAAACGTTCAGTGCCCAAGTACAAACAATGATGTTAACCCCGAGGGATGTGTAGCAAAATTGCAAATCGAATTGGAAAAGAGTTCGAAGATTATTGGTGGAGTAGCTATTGGTATCGCCGTTGTAGAGGTAAGTAACTTTTTTATTGTATGATAACTTGTAGGTACTCAGTTTTCAGAAATTCTGCTGATGTTAAGTGCTAATAAATCAGAGGATAAGTTTAGCAGATGAACAACAGGGTTTTCGTAGTGGAAGATCGTGTACAGATGCAATATTCGTTATAAAGCAAATTACTGAGAAATCAATAGAGTATAATAGACCAGTATTTCTGTCGCAAAGATGTAATCCATCTTCTGTATAATAGAGAAGTTCCTCTAAATATTAAAAAAACTATCGAAAATATCTACCAAAACAACAAAATGGAAGTCAAAATAGATGGACAACTTACAGAATCCACAGAAATAGGTATAGACTGGAAGGATGCATTAATAGTACTACATGGCGAAACAGACACATTAACACTGAGATGAAGTCAATAATTAATAAAGCCAGTGTAAGACCAATAATAACATATGCCTCAGAAACAAGACCTGACACAGCCACAACGCAAAGGTTACTGGAAACGGCAGAGATGAGAGTACTGAGAAGAATTACAAGAAATATGCTGAGAGATCTAAAGAGAAGTTAAGACATTAGAAGAAAATGTAACATACAGTGTATAAATGAATGGACACAAAATAGAAAAAAAGAATGAAATAACCACATGGGCAGAATGGAGGAGAACCGCGTCGTCAAAATAGCAAGAGATAAATCACCAATCGGTAGAAGAAGTATCGGACGGCCAAGATGGAGTGACAACCTTCCATAGAGCTATTAGTCCGCCAATGAGAGTCTCTTTGTAAGCAGAATTGCTTATAAAGAGGAAGAAGAAGAAAAAAAGTACGGCGAGTTTGCGGACTTTTTAAAGCATGTTGATCAATTACGTACTTACTTTGTAATTTGACTTAAATGTCGACGAGAGGTGTTCACAGAACCTTTAGCGGCCTTAAACAAATTGAAGACAAATCGAATAATGTAATTTTTGCAAACATTGAAAACCATGGAGGGGGAAGTCGTGTACAGCTCAAAGATGCCACCAAATATTCCATTCGGAGGCAATTTGTAAACAAATTCCAATCTTAAACAAAGTTGTTGCCGAAGTAAATTTCGATGATTCTATACCCAAAATGTCACAGCGATTATAAACATTAAGGCAAATATTTAATAAATTACAGACTGAATATTCAATTAGGCATTTACAGAAAGAATATTTGATTAGATATACAAAGACAACACGTTCGTTATTACCATGACTTTTTAACTATATATGAATTATTAAAATAAAGATGATATACTATCTGCAATATCAACCTGGCATAATGTCTTCGTTATGTCCTATTCACATTCGCATTTCTGAGAACTTTGTACCAGTAATTTTGAAGCTATATTATAAAAGAAAACTTATCACTAGTGAGACTTTCTTAAAGAAATATTACTGCCCAGTAAAATATATAATCTAATGTAATTTAACTCTACATACATTCGGAAGTTTTGCATCACGCAGTTTCTTGCATAAAAGGTCAATAACACCCGCTACAAAATATTACAAACGCTTGATCTTTTTATTTATAATCCAATTTTGATTATTTTTTGGACAAGTAGAAGAAAAACCATCCCGGATTAATTCACATAATTCAGATTTCATAATTTACCGAAATGATTATATTGCACTTGGTTCCTATTGGTCATGTAGGTTCTGTTTTTTCACCATCTTTTCAGTGATCCTACTTACAACCGCGTGACATAAACAGTATCAAAGTTATTATAAATGTTTATAAGCTAAAAATTCAGTCCTTTTTCAAACGGGTTGTTAATAAGAATTTTGATAAAATTTTGAATTTTTTTTAATATATCTTTAAATTGAAGCCTTAAAGAATCGATTAAGATCTGTTAAATACCTCTAAAATCACTGTTTGATCAAGTATAGTTGTTTAAATAATCGTTCTCCGGATAAACAAATTGAATAACTTAGAAACTTACAATAACTCATTAATTGCCATAATTTCATAATTTCAAGTATTTATATTAGATGTCATTATACAAAAACAAAGTTATTAACATTTATAAATTAAAAAAAATTATTAAAATCCTTCATAAAAGGTATATAATTAAAAAACCCAATCGGGCTATATCAAAACAACAAAACGTTTTCGGAATCCATATTCCATCATCAGTGTTTAGGTGTACATGTTTTGAGCCACTAAATATCTGGGTAAAAAACCCGTTAAAAGTCGCTTTAAATTTATTTTACATTATTAGATCTTATATGTTAAGATGTTAGAGTGACCATTGGATTTGATAACATGGTAACGTAGACTCTACATGAAGTTGCTGGACCTGAGACAAAGTGTCTACGAGGACTTGATGATACCAACTGCAAATCAATCAAGTCCTCGTAGACATTTTGTCTCAGGACCAGCAACTTTATGTAGAGTCTTACGTTGTCATGTTATCAAATCCAATGGTAACTCTAACATCGTAACATATAAGATCCAATAATGTAAAATAAATTTAAAGCAATGACTTTTAACGGGTTTTTTTACCCAGATATTTAGTGGCTCAAAACATGTACACCTAAACACGGATGATGGAATATGGATTCCGAAAACGTTTTGTTGTTTTTATCTATAAAGGATTTTAATAATTTTTTTGTCATACATGGTATACAGCCAGCTACAGGAACTTAGTTTCCTTGTGGATTTTTAAATTACTTGTAAATTGTATGTTCAAGTCATAAATAATGTTTAGCTCTTAGAACATTGAGTGATTTGTTCTGTGCTATGTTCATGAGATCCGAAACGTTCTCGTCCAGCACCACAACTTAAAGGCATCAATTCTTTTCCAGTAGTCTGATTTGATTGTCCATGTTGCAGACCTGTAACTGAATATAGGAGCTGAATAAGGCACGTACCAATCTGATTTTGGTGTTCTTCGTCTTTCGGTAGTTTTGATAATGTGCTCTTAACATTTTTGGACATTCCTATTCTCCTACGTATTTCGGTTTCACAAGATCCTGATTCATTAATAAACATAACATTTTGCCAAGCGGTAATGTCTAAGAGTCTTTGGACCACTAGCAACCACTTGGTCCACTTACTTATTTCTGAGCTCCTAACTTCTTCTTCTGTTTTGTATTTTGAAGAAGACACTTAAGGTCTTTTGTTCATTTCAATTAAGTGTCATTCCAACTAAATGGCTACATCTTTGATGTTACACCAATCCCTTACGTTTCTTGACCAGGAATGTTTTTCCTGTACATTTTCTTACAAAATTAATTTGGGAGTGTTGATAGTTCTTGTTCACAGCTTGAAGTTCTTAAAATTTTTTCATTTCTAGAAAGTGCGGTCCATAACACTCGTAAGATTCCAGATCTGACATACTTCCATCCGGTTTAGTGTTTTAATCTTATGCTAGTACGTCTTTAAGACATACAGTAAAATGGAAGTGGAATGCTTTGGGCTAGTAAGACATTTTTAAGTTTGACAAATATTGTTTTTTGCATAATTGATTCACTTCATTTTTAAATGAAGAAGTTTAACTTTCGTGCAGTCTCGTTTTTCATTAATTATCAGATTGGTTCCTTGCTATTTTCTTCATACTTACATGCATGTCTAATAAGGAGGAATGGCTCATAAAGCTTGTCGATAACCATTACAATCTTTAAGATATACCTTTTTCGAAATTGTAAACAAGTTCAATTGGAATTTTGCTTGAATCATTTATTTAGTATTACAAATAGGTAAGATGCTTTGGGTAAAATTTTTACGAATTTCTGCATGTACATTGTCACTATCAGGACTCCTTTTGATTCTTCATTGCGCTCAGAGCGTGCTAAATCTCAAAATTCCAGAATTTTTGGACCAGATCATTCTTCCTAGTTACTAGTTTTTCTGGCTTCTCTCTGATATTCAAAGAGCAATTTAGCACAACTGCGTAAATCTATCGAAACCAAGATGAACCTTCCATCGTGTTTGAGATATGTTATAGGTGCTTTTTTTGTGATGCAGTCTATTGATCTAGTAATTTCTTTAATCTTTCTATGATAATTGACATAGTTGCAGAGCATACAGGCGCTTCACTTCTTCACCTCCGGAAATTATGCAGTTTTCTAGCTTGTCTGCATTTTTGTTTTAAATTTCTATTTAGTTGAGAATATTTTTGTTGTTGCTCTTGGACTTTTGCAATTCTGTTTTTGCAGTTATTTTTTAACACTTTCTTTATTGAGTAGACTTCATTCTTTGTTGCCCGCTTTTCTAAATCACTGCTCGAATTCTTTGTATAGCTGAACGACCGATAGGATTTGGAGGCAGTCTGGTAGGATCTTTTCGAGTACCAATTGTTTTGCAAATGCGATTTCAAGCATGCTTTATAGCATAAGTCTTCTTTATCCATTATTTACCCTTAGCTATTTTGTATGATGTATTTTTCTGGTTGTGTGTAGTTTGAGCGTGCAGTTCATTTTTAGTAGCTTAAGATCTGGTCCACAATACGCTCCTGGCATTGTTTTACGTTTATTTCTGAGGTTTTCCATCTCTTCCACACGAGTATGTTGTCCATTTGATTTTTGTGTTCTTTATATGGTCTAGTCCAAGTTGATAGTCTTACTGGACGGTGTTTATAAAGTATACGAGTATTTTTATAACTAGATTGTTTTCACTGGCAAACTGTAGAAGAATTTTTCCTCTGTTGTTTTTAATGTCCAAGCCTAATGTGCCGACAATATCTCTTAAAAGTGTTTATTACCTTGGTGTAAATGTCAATGTCTTCATCTGAGGCATCTGTTGTGGGCATATATACCAGAATGACATGGATCTTTTCTGGTTTGGCTTCTAATAGGAATCTTATGAGTATATTTGTTTATTGGTTTATTTTCAGTTTCACAAGTACTTTCATTTGTCGGAATTTTCTTGTCTTACTACTAAAATCTTCTTCCTTCCTGTAAGTAGACTTTAAGCCTGTTTTTTTTTCAATATTATCCTCCTAAATTGTTTAAATTATCGCAGCATCTTTTTCTTGGTCTGCCAATGCTTCTTCGTCCATTTGGTGACTTATCTCGTGCTATTCGTACTATCCTATCCTATGCCATTCTACTAATGTGTTCGTTCCACTCCTGTTTCCGTTTTGTCACCCATCCATTTATGTCTTCTATATTGCATGCTCTTCTTATATTTTCGCTTCTTTCCCTATCCAACAGATTTTCACTGATATTCGTCGGAGTATTTTCATCTCTGTTGTTTCTAATAGTCCTCTCATTTTAGATGTGTCAGGTCTTGTCTCCGCCATTTTCCCCTCAATTTCGATTTTACATCGTAGTAGGTATTTAGATGTTGTCATACATTTGGTTTTTTCTTCTGATATTATCATATTGTATTTCTTGGCTATTGTATTGAAGATGTGTGATGGAGCTCGTCTTCTGCCTCGGCGATTAATGCGACGTCGTCTGCATAACATAATATTTTGATTTCTTTGTGCCCCATTCTGTAACCGTAATTTTGTATTATTTCCTCCATTATTATATTACCTTTACGTACTGCTTGTGTTATTTCGTCTATTATTATATTAAAGAGAAGTGGGCTTAACGAGTCACCCTGTCTAACTCCACTTTGTACTGGTATACACTGTGTTAGTTTTCCATTTATCTTTGTCTGTATTAGATTATGGATGTAGATGTTTTCGATGGTTTGTATAATATTGATTGGTATGTTTCTTCTATACAGTAGATGTAAGACGTCTTCGACTTGGATGCGATCGAAAGCCTTTGTCAGGTCTATAAAACATAGATATGCTGGTTTATTGTACTCGATGGCGTTTTCTGTGAATCCTTGTTGTTCATCTGATAAAGTTTGTTGTTTAGGACTTTTGTGGTAAGCTTAAGTGCGGTGTTCAGTAGATTTATACCTCTATAATTGTTGTTGTTCTTTATCTCCTTTCTTGAACATTGGTATCATTATGCTGTTCCTCCATGCGTCTGGTATCTTGCAGTGCAATATTAGTTTTTGTATAAGTTCTGTCATCTCTAGAGTTATACTTTCTCCTCCGTGTTTTAGAAGCTCGTTGGTTATTCCGTCTAGTCCTGGTGACTTTCTATTTTTGAGTGAATTTACGGCTATCTCTACTTCCTGAAAACTGATTTCTATTTCGTGTCTTAATTCAGGTACGTTATTGTGTTGATTATTATTTTCCTTTCCTTTAAACAGTTCCGTCCGGTATCTTTCCCAATCGTTTGCTGGTTTGTTATTGTACCAGTGTTCATTTTTTGTTCTTCTTATCAACTGCTTTGTTTCGTTTCGTGTTCTTCTACTATAGGTGTGTCGGGATTCTGGAGTATTTGATGTTTTGTATTTCGTGTAGGCCTCTCGCTTCTCTTTACATTTCTCTTTTATTTCTTTTCTGAACCATGGTGTATTGTTGTTGTTTCTTTTGTTCAGTATAAATTTGCGTTTTACTAGAGCTTCTGTTGCGGCTTCTTCAATGTTGTTTTTAATTTTCTCCCAGCTCGCGTTTATATCTTCGATTTCGTCTATTTGTTTCAGCTGTATTGTGCTAGCCTCCTTTGGTACATTTCTCTTGTAGAGTCATTCCACAGTGATTCTACATTGAATTTTTCCTCGCTGATTTCCTGTAGAAATGTTTTGGTGTCATTTTCATTCTTATTTTTGCTAGTACTAGTTTGTGTTCACTCCCTGCGTCTGCTGAGTTGAAGGAAGAAGACTACTAAAATCTACTACAAAACGGCTCAAGAACATTTCTTGTTTAAAATTTTTAGCGGTAATTGCGTTTTAGGGATATAACTGTAAGATACTTATCTTCTTCTTTACGTACCATCTCCGCGAAGAAGGTTGGCGATCATCATTGCTATTCTAACTTTTGACACTACAGCCCGAAAGAGTTCAGTTGAGCTGCATCCAAACCATTCTCTGAGGTTTCTCAGCCAAGACATTCTTCTTCTACCTATGCCGCGCAAGATTTCCTTGAATCTTTCCCTGCATTATTAGTTTTAGGAATTCATATCTGTCACCACGTGTTATATGACCCAGATATTGTAGTTTTCTTATTTTGATGAAATCCAGTATCTCCCTGCTGTTCTCTATTCTTCTTAGTACTTCTTCATTGGTTATTCTGTCTGTCCAGGATTCTGAGCATTCTTCGATATATCCACATTTCAAATGCTTCCAATTTATTGGGACATTGTTTATTTAAAGTCCATGTTTCCACACCATACAAAGTACAGAAAATACATAACACTTTAGTACTCGTTTTCTACGATTTAGGCTGAGGTCTCTACAACATAATATTTGTTTCATATTATTGAATGCACTTCTAGCCTTTTCTATTCTAACTCTAATTTCTTTGGTATAATCGTTTGTTTCATTAATGTTTGCTCCTAAATAGTTATAATTCTGAACTCGTTCTATCGTCTTATTATTTACGTGTAGATTGATGTATTTAATATTTTTCTTTGATATAACCATGAATTTTGTTTTCTTTATGTTTAGTGATAGACCAAATTCTTCACTCGCTGCAACAACCTTATATCTAAAATTCTTTGTAGATCTGTAATATTTTCTGCTATTAGTATTATCATCAGCATATCTAATTTCACTTATGGGTAGGCCATTTATTTTATGCCTGCTACTTCATCTTCTAATGCTTTTTTGAACATTTCGTCTGAGTATGCATTAAACAGTGATGGCGACAAGACACAGCCCTGTCTAACACCTCTTTTGATTTTTATTTTATTAGTTTTTAAATTATTTATTCTTATGACAGCTTCTTGTTCATAATACAGATTATTTATTGTTCTTATATCACGTGTTTCGATGTTCTTTGTTCTCAGTAGATTTATTAACGGATTATGTTTCACTGTATTGAATGCCTTGTTATAATCTAGGAAGCAGACATAGATGTCCTGGTTTACATCTAGACATCTCTGTATTAGCACATTTACTGCATATAATGCTTCTCTGGTTCCTTGAGCATTTCTAAATCCGAACTGAGTTTGTCCAATGTCTTGTTCTAACTTTTTATATATTCTACGATGAATACTTTAGGAATGCTTTTAGTATGTGGCACATTAGACTGATGGTACGGTGATCGCAACATTGTCTGGCGTTTTTCATTTTCGGTATAGTTACGAATGTTGATAGAAGCAATTCTTTAGGTAATATACCTGTTGTTCAATCACAAATGAATCCCTTAATTTGTAATCTCACATTATTCTTAACTTCTTAATATTTTATAGTTTCACTGTGTAAAAAACATTGTGAAAACATCGTGTAATATTTTAATAATTAGTTCATTTACCTACAACGTAATAAATTGCCGAATAATATGTTTTCCAATTGAACTTCCTAAGTGTTACAATTACGGCCTAGATAAAATTGTATTGTAAGCTCATAGTTCAAAGTTTGTTAGTATGATAGAAGCAATAACCTCTGTGCTGAGGTATACATTGTTTGTGAGATTATAAATTGGGGATTTGAGCTCATTCGAGCGCAGTCTATTGTAGAAAGTGGCCTAACCATCATCTTTAGTGTAATTATTAGTAGCTGTCAATAAAACCATAATTTTTACTCCACAACTTAAACGTTTTATTATATTTACCATCGTCGATCGAGAAGAAGCGGACAAAGGGGAATTACAAACGATTCGATCCTTATATCTACATTCGAAACTGTCTACCTGTTCTGTATATGATATTAAATAATTCGACAATAACCTGTATATTGTTGGTATACAGATTGAACGAATTTAAAACGGAACATACGAAATCAATGTATTTCGGCTCAACTCCGCTCTAGGTGGTTGGCCAACAAAAGGTTGTCAAATAATTATATTATAAAAATCCAATACTTCAGCGGGCTGCTGGATTCTGAATTCATTCAAGAACAAGTCAAAACTCCACCCAAATAGGTTGCCTAGAATCACTGAAAAAACTAGACTACACAAGCAGTTATTATGCTGTCAAACCACTTATCGCTTCCTTATAGTCCAAGAGATAGAGCCGAAATTTTGAACTGATCTGAACTATTAAATATTTTTTGTATAACAAATAGTAATTTTACTTATTTTTTATTACAATAAAAAGGTTTTTAAATTTATATTGCATAAATAATGGTTGTTCAGATATAAGAAAAATTTGATTTATTATTACATTAATAATCAAATACAAAATATATTATTTCTATTTATCAATAGATAAAATTCAATTTGTAGAATTCCTTTAACATTTTACAAATAATTATTAATAAAAATCAATTTAATAGTGGAATTATCAATTTTTTAAGTTTTGAAATTTACTTTGTAGATATTTTCAATATTTTTTTAACTTTTAAATTGATTGAATTTTTTTTTCATTAGTTAATTATAATTTTACAAATTCTGTTTGGACATTAATTTTTGCATCATTATTATTTTAAAATATTAAAATAATAATGATGCGCGTTCCATTTAGACCAGTAATTCTAGACCCATGCGCTAAATGTAATAAGTATAAGATGCTTTTATCCAACTTGGTGAAACTGACTTCGATTGTAATGAAGTTTTTGAAACCTTAGAAACTTTCATATGTCACTTATATGGAACAGGACTGACGAGAACAATTCCAAAAAGAAAAGTAAACGATGTCAGATTTTCACTATTTAACCGGCAGTATAAGTTGCATGATGTAAACGAGCCTTTAAAAAAAAAAACTAAAAAATTTCGATGCTTCAAGCTTACCACCATGTCAAGATGAATTACACCAACATCTACTGCGAGCCCATTATATTTCAAATATTTGGACAAATGCTCATAAAAAAGTACCAACAGAATTGATTGTTGAAGAACATGGTTGGGAGTTTTAAGATGAAACATATAAATTCAAATGGTTTAGTGGACCTCAGATGCCAGAATCAGTTCGAGAAGTAGTGATTGAAAATGAAGCAGATAATGAATGTGATATTATGAAAGTGAAAGTGACGAAGATGATGAATGTGATGACATCAATGAGAGTGAGAAAAATGACGAAATTTTTAAAGT
This sequence comes from Diabrotica undecimpunctata, assembly GCF_040954645.1. Classification (NCBI taxonomy): domain Eukaryota; kingdom Metazoa; phylum Arthropoda; class Insecta; order Coleoptera; family Chrysomelidae; genus Diabrotica; species Diabrotica undecimpunctata. The sequence continues at coordinate 23,042 of NW_027313072.1, forward strand.
TTTTCTAAATTTTTTTTTCTGGTGGGAAAAATCGTTTGAAAATTTTTGGAAAAAAATCATGGTATAACTGACAGAAAATCGAAAGGATTCTACAAATTAGATTTTACCTCAAAAAATTACGAAAATTTTCATTTACGGAAATTTTTTTGGAAAATTTTGAGGAAAACTCTACTTGACGCTTTTCAGAATAGTAACAGAAGTGAGCATACAAATTTTCAAATCAATCGGTATAAAAATATCATAATAAAATCAGTTTGAAAATTGTTACCGAGATCTAAAATGCGCAGGCAAGTGGTACATTTGACCCCGTTTTATGGCTCTCTGTACCAACCCAGCTGTCCGCTATTTTGGATTTAGAGTTTTTAGGGGCTAAATAATGAGCCATCAAAATGGCGGACATATTACTTATCGTTAATTTTTCCCCAAAAAATTGCAATTTCACCCCTGTCCGCCACCCCTTATGTATCCACTCTCGCGTCCGCCCTTTGGGATTTCGTCTAGTTATACCAAGATCTTACTCTGGGCAAATTTTCAGCCATATTATCGATCGTTAATTTTTCCGAAAAAATTACAACTTCATCCCTGTATAGCCACCCCCTGTACCACGAGGGGCGTCCGCCTGTAAGGCACAGTCTTAAACCAATTACAATGAATATATTCCAATAGAGAAATGTCATATTACTGATCATTCCAAAATTTCGGCTCTATCTCTCCGACTATTAGGCAAGCTCCTCTTTCCTTTAAAGGAGACAGATAGTTGAAACTCTGAGATAGCGCGT
>NW_027313073.1:0-23816 GCF_040954645.1 Diabrotica undecimpunctata
CGCGCTATCTCAGAGTGGTGTGACAAAAGGTACTGTTTTAGATCCTTTACTGTTTTCAATATATATAAATGATCTAGCAGCAATGAAAATAAATGGAAAGATTATTTGTTTTGCTGACGATACTGTCATACTTTACACTAGTGATTCTTGGAATAAACTTTAAATTTTACCAGAAACAGAAACTATAAAGGTTGTAGAATGGCTAAATAGGAAATTACTGACAATTAATACTGATAAAACTTATTTCATACCATTTTGTTTATTATATATTGTATAATAGGAAGTATATAAACAGTATTCAGATTTAGCCATACGGCTCACACTCCCTCTAAGGGGAAAATTCACTCATCCCAGATACCTACGGTATCAAAAGGATTGAGCTCTGGTGGAACTCTTTCCATGTTATCGAGCCCTAGGTGACTTGGTTTGATGAAGTATCTCCCAAAAATGTTCGTACACATCTGGACGTCGCGAGTACAGCTTTCTGCATGGCCTTATAAAGATGTTCATTTAGACCCAGCTGTTTGATGTTCGCTAGGAGGTTTTTGGGGAATAACACCAGTAGTAGATAGAATAATAGGTACTGTCTGGGTACTTTCAATTCTCCATTGTCTCCTGATTTGTATTTCTAGATCTCTATACTTGGCGATCTTTTCGTTGTATTTCACACGTAAATTATTGGTGTTGGGTATCGCCACATCAATAAGTGTTGTTTGCCTAGTAATTTTATTAACTAGTATGAGATCCGGTCTATTATGCGCCACTGGTTGGTTTGTAAGCACAGTGCGGTCCCAGTATAGCTTGTAGTTGTCATTTTCAAGCATTTTGTCAGGGACGTATTGATAATAAGGAAGATGGTCGGTTTGGAGAAGTCCCAGTTTGTCAGCTAGTTCTTGGTGGATAATCTTTCCTACCGAGTCATGTCGTTCTTTATAATCAGTACCGACAAATGCCTGGCAGCCACAGGTAAGATGTTGGATAAACAGTAATAAACAGTATTATTATTATTATTATTATTATTATTATTATTATTATGTTACATGTAGAAATGTAAAAAAAGTTAAATATAGATAAGATAAATTTAGTAAAAATCCCCAAATAACCCTGGAAAACCTGGTTTCATATATTTTTAAATATGAATTGGAGCCGCATTGATTCAGGTTTTATTGATCTTAAAAAATATGATTAACCCTGCAAAAACTAGCAAAAACCCTTAAAAACTCCGAAAAACCAGTTTTTTGGGAGTTTAAAGGTGTTTATCCCGATTTTTGAAGGTCCTAAATGACTAAGTTGTTTTAAATTATATATTACTTTTAAAAAAGCCTTGATTCCGAAAAAAAACCTTAAAAATCCCAAAGAAAAACCTAAAAACCAGTTTTTTGGGTTTTTGAAGGTAACGCATCTGACGGAAAAATCTGGAAAAAGTTATCCGCTTTTAAAAAAAAAAGACATTTATAGGTTATGTACACTTGATATTGTAAAATGTCAAATTTTTAAATTGATTGCAAAATACAAAAAAAAAATAAAAACGAAAAAATGACATTTTTGAGGCTAGGCGGTGAGGCTGGCAAGCCAAAATTGCGCAAGTCTTATTATTATTCACATAAAACGTAAAAAAATGAAAAAAATGATTGAGGTCGTGTCGGTATCAAGAAAAAAATAATTAACCTTGCAAAATCTCGCAAAAACCCTTACAAACTTTGAAAAAACATAGCTTTTTGAGGTTTAAAGGTCTCTTCAAATTTTTGAATTTTCTAAAGGACCCAGTTACTTCAAGTTATATATGTTCTACAAAACCACTGATTTGATCTATTTTAAGCCGCTATTTAAAGTCCATAAACTGGAGAAAATCCCCAAAAAACCCCAACAGTTTTTTGGATTTCTGAAGGTAGCGCACCTGACGGAAAATTTGGAAAAAATCAGAAATATAGTTTGTGATTAAATACACAAAATATAAAGAAAAACTAGACTTGACAAAAAAAAATGCATTTTTAGGTTATGTTTACTTCATCTATGGGTCTATAAAAAATAGACAAGTTTTATAAAAGCTTTAACTATATGTGTGAATTTTTTAAACTTTTTAAGTAGATTACAACTTACCGATAAAAATAAAAACTAAAAATTAAATTTTTGGGGGAGGAACCTGGCGGCAAAAAATTGCGAAGTCATATTCTTTAATCACATTTAAAGTAAAAAGAATTAAAAATTGAGATCTGGAAGTGAATCATTTTGCCTAGCTTAACGGGGGGCGCCCTTTATTCTTTACAGAGTTTCGGTACTTTGTATGTATTTCTATCGAAGCGCCTTTCGTTAATTGTTGCTGTTTTTTCCCTCCACTATAAAGTTACTATGTATTTTGGGTATGAGATTTGTGAGATCTTTATTACAATTTTATGGTTGAGCAACAACCTGCAGCAGATCTTTCTTTTTTGTTCTAATCGATAAGTTAATCCTATTCCAAAGCAGGTTTCTTATACTGTGGAGGTATTTTCTTTTTTACAATAATTTGGGTGCCAAAAAATTTCCTCTTTTATCTACGAGTTTAGGACACGCAACATAATTTGTGTTTTTGTTACAAAAATTACAAATTATTATTTAAATTAGGGACTTCAAAAAAATCTAATCGAGTCTTTATAATAAACACCCTGTATAAAAATAGTTAACAATACCTTTATGTATCATTAAAATGATCAGTCTTTATTTATCGGTAATACCAACTCACGAATTGAATTTCGAACGGTACCATTCAGCCGTTATAATCTCCTTAGCTTGTGAGTATTTACATTTCCCAACAAAATAAAAGATGCTGTTTATCTAGTTCTCCTCTACGCATGATGCAAATCAAATTGTGAACTTTCACCTCTTCTTATGGAGGTTAACACGGACATTTCTAGTAACTTTCGTTGCCGTTAAAAATTTAAGGCAAATGCAAAATTCCAGTATATCGTAATAAAGTAAAGATCTATTAATAATTTAAGTAGAAGCTGGTAGTGGGTGTAGATTGAGTTTCTTTTGCCATTTTTTAATATCTTTTGGTTTCAGATAGAAACTGTTCATCAAAAGGTAGTCATATTATTACAAAAAGTGTTAGGTGATGAGAATTAATAGTTAAATTTTTCTATACATTAAAAGGATTAAATAAAAGTATATTAGTATTTAGTAGAATATTATTTAATACATAAACTTGGTAAAGATTGTGTGTCCTACAAATATGAACTTATTATTTATATTGTTTATATTCCCAAATTTAAAGTGTCACGTTAAAAAGTGGTGCCAAAGGACTTATTTTTGCATATTTCGTTCATACACACAGGTAAAGTGCTACCATTTGAAAATTTGAATGTATTCATTAGCCGATCACTTTTTTTAAGTATTTATATTACTTGCTTTAACTTTTAAATCAAATCTAACACTCTAAAATGCGAATTTTGGTTAAAATTTAATTTTTCAAAATGTAAGTCCACGTTGAAATTTCGCGATCACCAGCAAAGTTTTTATCATAAAATGCCTATGAGAGTCCAACGTGGCATCACGCCTTACGCGCTATCTCAGAGTTGATAACGTGTCGGCAAATCTAACAAGCGAAGGCGCATCGCCGTGGCTTGCGTTTTTCTTGCCAGTACTCAGTAGTTAGATTAGAGCGGTACAATGCAGTCGTACGGGAAAGATCAACAAAAACTTGAAAAATATTGGCCAGGAATTCTGTCAGATAAAGAATCGGATGAGTTTGGCTACACGTATCTTTTAGACGCGTACCAACCAACTGATTCTAGTGACAGTGAAAATGAATCGAGTATCCGGAACAGAATAAAAAAAGAAAACGTGTGGCCAGTAGATGTATCGGCGTCCACCAGTAAAGAAAAAGAATATACGAATTTCGGAGAACATGTTGATGCTGCTATAGAATCTGTCTCCAAACAGGAAATTCTAGAAGAACCAATAGTATCCAATGCAATGGATAAAGCTATTGTCTGGGGGCCAGTCAACAGCGAAACTTGACAGAAATTTACATTTGAGGAATATAATTCTGCAAGTTTTCATACACAATTATACGAAAACTTCTACAACACATCGCTCTTTCAATTCTACGAGTATTTTGTAGACGATGGTCTTTTATCCATGGCGGTATTGTAGCATTTCGATTTCATTTGTATGTACTAATACATCGAAGAATATTTTCAATGTATTTCTGTTTGATATCGTACATGTTAAAACACCAAAAAAGTATTTTCAATCCTTTTGCATCTCTGGAATTGATAATAAAAGCATTTTAAAGTTTGTTTATATATCACGGACCCGTATTCCTTTGGTATTTCTTTGATCGTTTCCGCTTAATATTGCGCGTTAAATAAATATCCAGTTAGGTTGATGGGAAAAGTATGCAGGAAAGCATTTAAGAAATATGTGAAAAATTTTATACCAGTGAACGACAGACTAGCAATACTCCAATTAAATAGCAAACCATTTAATGTCAATGTTATCCAGATATATGCCCCTACTGCAGAAAAGAAATACGACAATGATGTCGAATCATTCTATAGCCAATTAAAACAGACACTTAAAAATCTAAAAAGTAACGAAGTCACATATAACATTGGAGATTTTAACGCAAAAATTGGCCAAGGCCGAAGATCTGACCTGGCAGTTGAATATGGACTAGGGGAGAGCAATGAAAGAGGCGATAGATTATACCAGTTCTGTCAAAAACATGACATGATAATCGCAAATACATGGTTCAAATTACACAAAAGAAGGTTATACACATGGAGGGGACCAGGAGATAATTCACTACATATGATTAGAAATCAGATAGACTATATTCTGGTAAACAAGAGATTTAAGAATGGCGTCACCAGAGTAACGACATATCCTGGTGCAGATATCGGTTCAGACCATAACCTTGTAATAACTGACATCAAAGTGAAGCTCAAAAAAGTCCAAGAAAGCCCCAAAACACCAAAATTAAATATCTCAATATCCAACAAAACGTTAATAGAAAGTGACTTAAACAATGAGCTAAAGAAACCAATCAATGAAAACAACACAGAAATATGGAACACATTTAAAGATCTTACCTTGAAAGTAATAGAAAAATATTCAACAACGTTACACAGACACAAAAAACAATAATGGATGACTGATGAAATTCTGGAAATAATGGAGCAAAGAAGGAAACTAAAAGGTAACAAGACAGAATATAAGGAAAAACAGAAACTAATTAAACAAAAAATAAAGGTGGTTAAAGAAAAATGGATGGAGGATAAATGCAAGGAAGTAGAAAAGTTGAGTGAAAAACATGATACGTTTAAAATGTTTAAAAAAGTTAGAGAAGTAGCTGGTCTTTATCATAAGAAAACTCCACATACTATAACATGAAATTCGAACAACCTGGTGTAATTATATAAGTGAACTGTATAATGATGATAGACCCGAAGAACTAGGGACTTTAGTTGAAGGTGAAGGACCAGAAATACTAAAATCAGAAATAGTGCATGCTATAAAATTAGAAAAGAACAAGAAAGCCGTTGGCCCTGATAACATACCGACAGAGATGTTAAAGCTTATAAATGAGGAAAACATTGGAATACTGGTCAAGCTTTACGGTTACTGGTAGCGATTATAAAATGATAAGCCTTATGAGCCACACTTTGAAAATATTTCTACGCATCATCCACAGTAGAATCAGAGATAAATGTGAAGAAGACCAGGATGACCAGGATGGACTGGGAACTCGGGACGCCCTCTTTGCACTAAATGTATTACTGCAGAAATGTCGAGATCAAAGGAAAGACGTCTTTGCTGTATTTATTGACTATGAAAAGGCCTTTGATCGAGTACAGCATCACAAATTAATTACAATATTAAAAGATAAAGGAGGTGATAGTCAAGACATACGATTCATAGAAAAGTTATACTGGCGTCAAACAGCGACAGCTCGCTTAAACGGAAAATCAACAGAAATATGTAAAATACAAAGAGGAGTCAGACAGAGTTGTATACTATCCCCACTGTTATTTAATTTATATTCAGATAGAATATTTAAAAAAGCGCTGCATAATTTGGAATGGGGCGTGAAAGTTAATTTTATTTAACATTTAAATTGTTAACTAAAAATCACACATAACTAAATGTTAATTTATAACATTTAGTTATGTGTGAGTCCGTGTTGGTCTCTCATTACACTTAACCTGTTAAAAAGAAAATATTCCTGGTTTTATTATTTACCATAAGCTTTATGCTTAGAAATCCGGACTCTAGTTATTGTATTGTTATATTTGTATAAAGCTATTTTGTATAAGGTTTGTCTTCTAATTACACTCGGTAGTTTATTTTGTTGATAGTTTTAGTTAATACAGAGACACGTTATACTTCTTTAGATTTAATCCGTCCTTTACTCAAAGAAGTGGCAATCTGAGAATCGTCTCGATGTGAAAATCTCTTACATTCTCAATTTTCAATTAATTGGACGACAGGTTATTCATCGGTTCATATATTAAAATTTCTACCATTCGACGCATTCCTTTCTAAAACGGGTCAGAAATTTCTACTGACAAACCCAGTAATAGAAATTTATACAAATACGAATTTATTATTGCAGAATTTTAACAACCGAAGTCGTGAAGGTAAATGAGTACAGCAAAACAATTGAAAATTCTTCTAATTTAAAAAATTTAAATAAACGTATAGACATATAATAAGATCTCCGTCAACAGTGGCGTAACGAATAGTGGGATGTTATATTGTAAGGTAACTTGTTGATGATGCAGATTTTATTACTGAATTTAGGTTTAGACTTTCAGGATATACAAGTTGTTTAAAAATCATTGACAACATTCTGACCTAATGTATCGATAAAGTTTCTTTTTGATTCTCTCGAGACTGTTTAGAAAAGTCTGTAGGGATAAGGCCGGAAACTAAAGCTTATACAGTAAAGTCTCGTTTTATGCGGTGGATACGTTCCACAGAAAAGATAAAAAAATCGCATAAAAAAGACATGGGTAATTCCAGCAATAATCGACAGAAGTCGGTGGGGTCACCCTCTCCGATTTGACTGAAATTTTACACACATGTTGTACTAGACAAAAACACATGATTGTTGAATTTTCAGACCTTAATATTCAAGATGGCGGCTGTGGCGCGCTATTGAAGTTTCACGCTTATTATCAATTTTTTTTCGTGTTTCGCCGATTTTTTTAGTACAGCGAGCTAAATATGCTTAAACAAATATCCACTATAATATGTTTTTTAATGTAAAATTACCCGCTGAATACGATCCCGGTGTCAGAATTGCTATATGACGTCATGTAAAGCCACAAAATGCGAAACAAAGTGCTTTTTTTGAAAAATTCATATCTCAAAAACACCCTCCTTAATTTTTTTCAATTTTTTACAAAAGACGCCTTAATACAAGTACTTTCGAATAAAAGTTGTCTCAGAAATCCTTTTTATATGTTGTATGAAGCAGCTGCGCCCTATAAAAGTCCAAAAAACGCGATTTTCCCGCCTTTTTTAGCGCTTTTCCTTCGTTTTTCAGCTTCCAAATAACTTTTAGAGGTTTTCTGACAACGAATTTGAATTCTACAAAAAATTTTACACAAAAAATGACTATTTTGAATTTATTTACCACCGATTTTACCGTTTTATAGGGGGCGACACAATATTAAACGCAGAATTGCGCGCTGTAATCAATACATTTTTTGCGCTAGGATTTTATTATTATACATATTATAATATTTGTTCGTCTATATACACAAGGGTGTGTGCGTGTGTGTGTGGACATAAATCACCAAAGCTGTTATAATTGTGATATAATAATACTTTATTGTAATATAATAATACTTTATTTGCCATTTTTCTGTTTTATAAAGAGATCAAAGTTACATTTTGTCCTGCCTAATTTTACTTGAAGGTGATTTTTATGTTCGCACACAGTTACATCATTTAGAATATAATTATAAGGAACTATCAGTTGTACATTTATAGCTTGCCACGCATAAACATTCGGTTTGATTTCTGGTAAAATTGATATTTCAGCTTCCATATTTTCTTCAGAAAGTTTATCAATATATCCTATAACAGTGTGCGACCATAAAAATCACCTTCAAGTAAAATTAGGCAGGACAAAATGTAACTTTGGTCTCTTTATAAAACAGAAAAATGACAAATAAAGTATTATTATATTACAATAAAGTAAATTATATTACAATTATAACAGCTTTGGTGATTTATTTAATTATGATAATATATATATATATATATATATATATATATATATATATATATAAGCATAATATACATATATATATATATATATATATATATATATATATATATATATATATATATATATATATATATATATATATATATATATATATATATGAACACACACACACACCCTTGTGTATATAGACGAACAAATATTATAATATGTATAATAATAAAATCCTAGCGTTTAATTCCTAGCAATTCTGCGTTTAATATTGTGTCGCCCCCTATAAAACGGCAAAATCGGTGGTAAATAAATTCAAAATAGTCATTTTTTGTGTAAAATTTTCCGTAGAATTCGAATTCGTTGTCAGAAAACCTCTAAAAGTTATTTGGAAGCTGAAAAACGAAGGAAAAGCGCGTTTTTTGGACTTTTATAGATCGCAACGGCTTCAAACATATAAAAAGGATTTCTGAGACAACTTTTATTCGAAAGTACTTGTATTAAGGCGTCTTTTGTGAAAATTTGAAAAAAATTAAAGAGGGTGTTTTTGAGATATGAATTTTTCAAAAAAAGCGCTTTGTTTCGCATTTTGTGGCTTTACATGACGTCATATGGCAATTCTGACAACGGGATCGTATTCAGCGGGAAATTTTACATTGGAAAACATATAGTGGATATTTGTTTAAGCATATTTAGCCCGGTGTACTAAAAAAATCCGCGAAACACGAAAAAAAATTGATAAAAAGCGTGAAACTTCAATAGCGCGCCACGCCGCCATTTTGAATATTAAGGTCTGAAAATTTGACAATCATGTTTTTTTGTCTAGTACAACATGTGTGTAATTTCAGCCAAATCGGAGAGAGTGACCCCACTGACTTGTGTCGATTATTGTTGGAATTATCCACATTATTTGCCTTGAAAAAGTAAGGGAGCCTTCTAAAATTACACAAAACCAAGACAAGAGCAAAAAAACTTGCAAAAATTAAAAGACATAGGCTGCATGATAAATTACTTCGAATATCTGAAAGAAATTCGTACAAAAGTTTTAGAAAAACTTAATTTTATTTTATGAGAAAGTAATAGGTACATATAGTTGTACATATACATCTTTAATCATTATCGCTATCTGATAATGGTTTGCACCGTTTGCAAAATGGCTCAAAATCATCTTCATCGTCAGAAGAAACTGTCAGAAGAAACTGCAATAGATACTTGCGGTAAGGGCGATGGCTTCTCACAAATTTCATTCTCGTTCTTTGTAACTCTTCCTTTTTTGACAATGTAATCAGTAATTAAACTTTGGGATGATGATGCTAGTAATTTTTTAAGTAGCTTACGATATCCTGACATCCAGTTCTGCAGCTCACATTGTCATTTAACGGCTCGTTAAGAATTGGGGTAATTAATAAGAAAATTATTTTCTAATTTACTGCAAAGTTGAAGGCCTTCTCGAATTAATTTAGCGGTCAGGGGGGTTGGTTTTTCTTCCTCATCATTATCATCTTTTAGACTCACGACGCCATCTAAAGTTAGATCTAAAGTTTAATCAATTATATCAGTGGTTGAAGGTATTAAAACTATCTGCGCCAATTTTATGTGCCAAATTAATTATTTCATCTGATAAAGTTGATGTTTGAATGGTTGCATTGCTTGTTACATATGCTGGCCAAACTTTTTCCAACAGGCATTTAAAGTTCTTGGTCTTATTTGAGCGGAAGCAGATGCAACATTAATCAAACAATCAAAAATAGAAAATTACTTTCACATGTCTTTTATTGTTAAGGGCTTATTTTCTAGTTTACTCACGATGGATTTTTAAGTTGCCTTTACGTAATATTTTTTAAATATTGCAATTATGCCTTGATCTAATGGCTGAATAAGGCTTGTTGTATTGGTAGGAAGAAATACTATTTGAACGCTTGGATGTTCTAAGTGTGGATCACCTGCTGCATTTTAAATAATTAAAAAACTCTGGAACAGATTGTATACCCAAGGACAAATTGGAAAGGCAAATCACTAATGCTGAAGAACAACAAGGTTTTATAAGGGGGCGGTCTATAACAGATGTAGTATTCATAATAAAACAAATAAAAAAAAGCTATAGAGTTCGGCATGCCATCGTATATTTGCTTCATTGATCTGACGAAGGCGTTTGATAGGGTTCGCCTGGGAGACATTCTAAATATATTAATAGAAAATAAAACACCGACCAACATAACAAAGATAGTTCATAACCTTAATAACAACAATGTAACCAAAGTTAGAGTAGGAGACCAATTCATTGAAAATATTCCAACACCGGGAGGAAATAGACAAGGCGGCAGTTTAAGCCCCTTCTTGTTTAACCTACTCATGGGTAAAATTATAAACAAAGTAACATCTCTCAATCTCGGATACAGAATGGGCAACAAAAGAATTGGTATAGTGTGACGCAGATGATGCAGCAATTATTGACGAATCAGAAGATGATCTTTAGAGACAGCTCTTTCAATTCTTTCAAATAAGCCGCTAACTAAATATGACCGTTTCTACCAACAAAACTAAATTTCCGACAATAGCAAAAGATCCGCTCAGATGCAAGAGAACAACACCATAGAACAGGTGATGCAATTCAGATATCTGGACATAGATATATCAAGCACACACGACCCAGTACCTAAGGACCTAAGGAGTCAGACCAACAAAGCGTCCGCATTGTCGGGATGTCTGCAAGAGATAGTCTGGTCAAATCCGTATATGCGCACAGATAGTAAAATTAGAATCTAGGTACAAGACTTGCATACGACCGATCATGACATATGGCATAGAAGTGCGCGAAGATACCAATAAAACAAAACAGATGCTAAGGGTTGCCGAAATGAAAACCCTAAGAACAATAGTGGGCTAAACAAGAAGAGACAAGGTGAGAAATACAAACATCAGAGAGCAGTGCAAAATTCAAGATATTGTAAGATGGGGAAGGCAGCATAAGAGGATGTGGTACAATCATGTAAGACGAATGGATGATAATTGACACCCAAAAATTGCCCTAGAAAACAACCCGCCTAGTTCAAGACCTCCCGGAAGGCCACCTAAAAGATGGAGGGATAGTTGGCAATCTACCTCCCAGGAAATTAACCAGAGACAGCTTCAGAATTAAACAGATTGAAAGATCTCCAAGAAGTAGAAGAAGACTAAAACTTTAAAATCGAGAGATTTTTCCGTCATATAGGCTTCTACTTCTGGCACGAAACAATTATTGAACCATTTTGTAAAAATAGCTTTTGTCACTCAGGCTTTCTTGTTAGCCATCCAATGCACTGGCAGTTGTTTTAAATCTTTGCCTTTTAAAGCACGTGATATTTTAAAGAGATTTATTTATTAAGAGCGGTTTCAACATCCGATCTCCTGATGCATTGCTACAAAGTAATAGTGTTGCTCAATCTTTACTTGCTTTATGTTCACTTGCAGTTTTTTCATCTCTTACGATGTAAGTACGGTTAGGCATTTTTTTTCAATACAGTCCCGTTTCTTCTTCTTCTTCTTCTTCTTTTGGCATCATAACCCAGGATGGGTCTTTGCCTGTCTGGCTATGTCCTTCCATTCAGATCTCTCTTGTGCCCTTCTTCTCCATTGTCTTATGTTCATTGTTTTCAGGTCGTCTTCCACGTCATCCAACCATCTCGTTCTGGGCCTTCCTTTTTTTCGCCTTCCTATGGGCTTCCATTGTAACATTTTCTTTGTTGTTTTTGCATCGTTTTGTCTCTGCACATGTCCCAGCCATGGCAGTCTTTGACTTTTCACAAATCTTACAATGTCATAACCTTCATTTAACTCATTAACCTCGTCGTTTCTCCTGATTCTCCTTGTGCCATCTTCCTCTTGTACCGGGCCATATACTTTCCTCAATATTTTTCTCTCGAATGTCCTGAGTTTGGCTTCATCTTTTTTCGTCATTACCCAAGTTTCACATCCATAGGTTACTACAGTCCCGTTTCATCAGCGTTAAATACTTGATCGGCACAATAGTCCCCATCTTCAATAATTTTCGTGGAAATATTTTTGCTGCTGCTTCATCTGCTGTAGTCTTGATATTAAGTGCACTTCTGTTTATAAACCCGGTTAGCTATCATTTGCTAGCTGAAAATTCTTTACCAGCTTGGGAACTGGAAGTTGGTGGCTCTGACTGTTTCATTAATTCATCAAACTGAAGAGCTTTTTCTTGGATTAAATAATCACTTACAGGAATTTTTCTTTGAATTAGTTCCTCAATCCAAATTGCGATTCTGTTCTTTCGAATAATACATCCCTTGAGTAAGATGAAAATTTGGCGCTTAATTTTGTACCAGAAATTATAGATTTTTTTACAGCAAGTTCATTCTTCTTAATTGCTCTTACAGTTGATTTGCCTAAATTAAAATGTTTTCCAATTGTCGTAGATCCTTCTCCTTTTTCTAAGCGATCTAAAATTGCAATTTTCGTTTCCAACGAAATTGATTGTCTATGATGTTTTTTTTTCTATTGGGCCAAATAAAATCTAAAAAAATAAATAAAAAAATTAGACTTACGATATTGAGATGGTAAAAACCTCTTCTAATGAAAAATAAAACTTTACGACACTCACTTAAAACGTTTCAATCCGAAAACCGTGCTGCATATTATACTGAAACTTGGATCAGCAACATTGTAAACAACTTATTATAAAAAGAGGCACCGCTAAGAGAAAACAGGTTATGCCTTTCAATGCGAAATTCGCAATGATGTAATAGACGTCATGTAACAAGGGAATCCCCGAATTGGAAACGCTCACTTTACTGACATCTGGATGTGAATAGTTAATATTTAATTGTAATAGTTAATAATACAAATTTTTGGATGAAATAGAAACCGTACAACTTTAAAATCGCATAAAAATAATTAAAGAGGCAGATCTACAAAAAAATAAGTTGAAAACTGAAGTAAAAAAGACTGTGAAAGATCACGTATGGTAGAGTTCCAAGTACAAAGAAATAGAAAAAGCAAGAAATATGAAAAATTAACAAGAAAGATAACTTATAAAACATCTTAAAAAGAATTAAACGTAAGTGAAAGTGGAAACGTTATTAAACTGTTAAAAATTAAAATTAAAATTAAATTTAATCAAAATGTGATTAGAATTAAAATGTTGGAAACATTCTACAAACCTATGGCACAAAATATAAGGAAAGAAAACAGTATTAATTTCACGTTCATTCTTCTTATTTATATGACAAGAGAATTTCTCGATAATTTCCTAGATCCCAACATAGACCAATAATTACAACATTGGGCCCCACCATCCCTATTATAAATTCAATCCCTTTGCCAAGATGGAATTTTCAGAAGGCAAGGTGGGAAGAGTTTTAATTCCAACTTGAAAGTGATATAAGACATATCAAACCAGAGGTCCAAAATTATGAAAGATTTACATCACTAATGATTAGCTGTGCAAAAAAGCACATCCCACGTGGAATTACCAAATCCTACATCCCATGCTGGAACGACAAGTGTAAAGAACTACTTGATCAGTATGAAAAATCTGGAGATCCTGAAGTTGGTGAACAACTCTTAGAAACCCTAAATTCCGCGAGAACCACAAAGTGGGAATACCAATCCGGGACAACTTCTTGTACACATTAAGCTTTGCAGATAACCAAGTGGTAACGGCTCAAGATGAAGAAGAGCTGTGCTATATGCTCCGGAAATTAGAAAAGGAATACACAAAAAATAGACTGGAAATAAATCTAGAAAAGACCGAATATTTAACAACAGAGCAAGAACCAGTGGGAAACTTGAAAATGGACGATAATAGGTAAATTAACGGCACTGACAAATTCAAATATTTAGGATTCATACTCTCAAAAAATGGAACCACCTAGTAAGAGATAACCAGCAGATTAGCATAGACAACAACATGTATTAAATAAATGAACGGGGTACTGTGGGATAGACAGATTACCAGAAATACAAAGAAGAGAATTTATAACACCTTGGTACGCAGTATAATGACCTATGGAGCAGAGAATTGGGTAATAAATAAACGAAACAGGTCCAAAATCACAGCAACTGAAATGGAGTTCATGAGAAGAAGCTGCAGAATGACAAAAATGGATCGCATTAGAAATGAGGAGATAAAACGAAGAATGGCAGTAGAACAAGACATACTCAGCTACATCGAAAAAAAAACGTTTAATTTGGTATGGACATGTGAGAAGAACAGATCATACAAGGTGGATAGCAAAGATTTCGGATTGGAGCCCAATAGGAAGGAGGAAAAGAGGTAAACCCCGAAGATCATGGAGGGATGAAGTGGACGAGGCCATGGAAAGACGAGACCTTAGAGATGGAGAATGGCAGAACCGAAAGGACTGGAGACGTTGGCTGAAAGAAGGAAGGCGGCGACAGCTGTAAAAATCCTTATATAGATAGGGATACAGTTCTTATTTATGTGCACCTACAGGGTGGTCTTGCCCCCCTCTCCTTTTAGTATCCCTTTTAGAGCTACAAGCTGTGTATTAGATCATAATTCAACTAATTGAATGATTCACTTTTATAATTTCAGATAGAATGTGACCAAATGGTATCCCATTAAGAAAAAATTATTCTTTGACAATATGTCGACATTTATTTTACAATGAGCACATTGGAATGTGAGTTGTTTTCTTCCATTTTTCAATTTATTGAGTGTAAAATCTGTGTCACAAATGAAAACGACGATTTATATTAATCATGTCGAAACTGTTCCTTGGGAAATAAAATCAGAGAAGCCAATGGGCGAAGACAGTAAAAGTTTTATTGAAGATGTATGCAAATACGCAAAAATGAAAACCGTTAACCTCAAATCCTACTTGGATGTTCTAATGAACATGTTAATAATTTCCTGACCTCATCACCGTCTAAGGATACAATGCGCGTATGCACAGTTGTTTATTTTTGTAAACAAGTTTCAAAAGAAATTCTGTTACCTGAATATTCTTAGTTATTTAAATATTCACGTAGTTGGAAAACGCAGAAAGTTTACACCGTCGTCGCATCGTCGTCACCGTTAAATCCAGTTGCTTAATTGGAACGAAATCATTTCTTGTATGTCGTTTAAAATAACTGAAGATATTTTTTGTAAAAAAGTTTAAGTTTTCATACAACTAAAGCGTTGGTTTACGGCATTTTCTTGACTCTTTATTTTTATTTAAATAAAGGAAGATGTCTCTTAATCAGCGCCATACGGGATTTATCATTTTATAATCATGTATTGAAATTAATTATTTATTGTATTTATTTTATTTCTAGGAGTATGTCCAAAGCATAGTTTATGTACTGTATAATATTCTTAATCTAATTTCATGTCTTGAACATAAATATGTATATAGAGTAGACCAAAAGTCTGGAAATGCCTAATTATCTCTTAAATGGATCATCTAAATTGTACAGAAATCGAGATACGCCTATTCTGCAATATAGAGATTTTTAATTTGATACTTGCAATGTTGCCAAATTTACCATTTTTCCGATATCATTAGTCACTTTGGTTTTTTAAATACAACTCTATATATTGTATCATTATTGAAATCCTCACTTTTAATACGAGTTCAACCGTATGTTACACTTTATCTAATCACGAAGATCTTAAATAAATAAAGCTTCTCAGTTCCAAATAGTTTTAAAGTAATTCAGTAAATATAGAATGCTGTGACTAGCTTGACGTTAATTGAAAAGTGTATAAAATTGTATAAAATAAATTGTATTAATAACTAAAGTTGACAGATGTTTTGTGTGTTTTTAATAAAAATATCTACAATAAAAGATGGTTTTGAATAAAAAAGAGCAAATTACTGTTTTACCCCTTGAGTAGTCGGGTGGGACCTGTGAGACCAGCGACAATTTATTTCTAATGCCTCACTGCTTATTTTATGTCTAAGTGCTGTGTCATTCCGTCCACATGTCGAACAACAGTGAACAACGGGGTTTGCATTAGTGTATAATAGTTCGCTAGTTATTTGCACTTTTGGTCTGTCAGACTCTACCCGACTATTCGAGTAACTTTTGTGAGTTCGACAACTAAATTTATTTTCTATAACTAACTATAGTAATGTTTCAGCCTTTAATTTTTGTTCTCTTGTATTTCAGATCCAGTGTTGAAGTAGAAGAAGAAAATATTGATTTGGAAAGCGAGCCAGAATCAGAGAGGTGTGAAGAAAGTGACCACAACACAGACACAGAAGAAGAATGGGAGAAAGAATTGGAAACAGAATTGGAGGAAGGATTGGGGGAGGAACCTGCAACTTCAAAATATTTTGAAACAAATACGGAAAACCGGCGGCTCTTTTATTATGCAAAAGATGGGGTATCCTGGAGAAAACATGCGCCTCCAAAAAATGTTCGCACAAGAAGTTCTAATTTAATTTCATACTTACCAGGTTCAAAAGGAAATGCTCGTCATGTAGTTAATACTTTAGAGTGTTGGAAATGTTTTATTGATAAAAATATTCTCAAAACCATTCTACAGAACACAAACATATTTATTTCTAAACTAAGAAACAATTAAGCAGATCCGAATGAAGCCAGACCAACAGATACTGCGGAAATAAAGGTGTTTATTGGTTTATTATACCTAGCTGGGGTTTTTAAAGCAAGCCGCCAAAATTGCAAAGAATTTTGGGCTACTGATGGAACAGGCGAAGAGGTGTTTCAAGATAGTATGGTTCATAGACAAACTTGCACCAATAAGAAACGTTTTTGACCAATTTAATCAGAAATGCAAACTTAATTACGTTCATTAATCTTAATTAACATTAGATGAGATGCTTTTTGCATTCCGTGGACGTTGCGGATTATACGTTGGAGCTCAGCTTCCAGGGCCATATCGTGTTAGTACTAAAACCACCGATTTAGTGGAAAGAATATGTGAGCCTATGTTTGGATCGTCCCGAAATATAACCATGGATAATTGGTTTACAAGTTACGAAATTGTAAAACAGATGCTGGAGCAGCACAAAATTACATTTGTTGTAACAATTCAAAAAAATAAAAGGGAACTTCCAAAGGAACTTCTTAATCCCAGCAGACCACAGTACTCGTCTGTTTGAATTTTTCAAATTCAAACAGATGAGTTTTCCAATTAATTTGGTGCCGTATATCCCAAAGAAAAAAAATTCGTGACGCTTTTATCATCTTTTCACTAAGATAACTCAATTGATGATGATTCTGGAGATACCTATAAGCCCAATATTATTATTTTTAACATTACAAAATCGGGCGTTGACTCAGTCGATCAGAAATGTGCGGCTTATAACGTAGGCAGAAACACCCGAAGATGGTCCTTGGTCATTTTTTATAATTTACTCAACATTGCAGGCATAAACACTTGACGTCATAGATAAATGTAATGCAAATGAAAACAACCTAATTTCGGAACGACGATTTTTTCTGAAATCAATTGGCTTAGCCTTGACAAGAGAGAACATGCTAACCGGAGCAAGAGACCCTCTTTTATAAAAGGATATCAGAACTATCGCCCAAAAATTAAGCGAAGTACATGCAGATCCAGCGCCTCCGCGTCCAAATACACAAAGTCTTTGCGCCTATTGTCCTAATCGTAAAACACTATATTTTTCTGTCAAATGCCAAAAATGGCTATTCTTAGAGCGTGTTAAACCAATTTGCGAAGGCTGCAATGATAATTTAAAATGGTTAATATGTATTAAAAATGAAATAAAAAAAGATTGTACGTATATGAAATAGTTTTAATTTAAAATTTTCTAATGTATTGTGTAAAATAAAAACTGGGCCTCACAGACCCCACTCGACTGTTCATGTAATTTGCATGTACCCGATTACTCAAGGGTTAATGATAAGAGGCTACGGCGATAGAAAAATATCTTATAGTGAAGTAGTCAACTTGTTCAACGATACTTTGCCAAACTATTCTCCTTTCCATAAGGAGACGGTACATAAAATTTTAAGAAATTTGTCGAGTAAAATATGGCATTCAAGTAGGTAGATAAAAAACTAATAAATTACAATAAAAATTATTTTTTATGGAAACAAATAATTTATTTATTTTCTGTGATTTTTCCGGGAGGTGAAAATAGACCAATGCTTATTATTTAAAGCTTATTTTTCCAGCTCGCTTTAATTTGAAGTCCCATTCTAAAAAACGGAGCTCGTAAAGTTCTCCCTTCCACTTTAAGGTGGCGATATTTTACGAGTACGATCATTTTAAAGGGTTATAACTTTCTATACCTCTTCTGTATATGTCATCTATAAATTGGATCATAAAACGTAGATCTTCACTTATAACCTGTTCAATCTTCAGCTCTTAATGTTAATCAACAATGGAAATATGATTAGAAAAAACTGCTGTCTTGGTTCCTATTGGTCATAAAAGATTTTTTTACAGATTGTAATGTTTATAAGCTAAAAAGTCATCCCTTTTTTAAACGGTTTTTTAATAACAATTTTGATAAAATATTGAAATTTTTTTAATAGTATCTTAATACTGAAGCCTAAATGTAAGAAGCTTTTATCATTCGATAACCACCTATTTAACTGCTCTCAGCCGCTGAAAACAAGGTTTTATTGGTAATTAAATCAGTCTGTACTTCGTTCTAATAACAGTATATTCCGTTAAATATTATCTAATAAAATTGTGTTACATATTATATATAACTAATTTATGACTTATAACTATGCGGTTCTACGGAGGGTGAGTTTGGCAGGTTATTTGTATCTTGTATTGGGGTTAAATGCTTGATAAACACTTCTGTACCTGATAGCCAAACGTCATACATTTTGTTTATTGTTAACTTTTCACCTATTGCAAAATACATAAATGTAAATAATATTTGATTAAAAAAAAACAGCTTGATACATTCCTTTCTATAAGACATACAATTATCTTGTTTCAAGGAGATATAACCGTACAAAATGCCATGTACCAGCATATGATTAACCTTGGTATTCCAAATCATGTTGTAATACATCCATTAACTAAAGTTCATCTTTATTTTTATTGCTGATGCTGAGCTTGAGTAGTGACCTAACCGCATCCAAGAAGAATATGTGGTCAAGAATATTTTTATAAAATTTATCCTTTGTTAGATCTTAGTTAATAAAATAATAGCTTTACACGCTTGATTTGTCCATAAAAAGTTCCGAAATGTTCCACCAGACTTTTTTATGTCAACTTTTAATTTGTTTGTCAGGAGATCGTCAGGATGCACTTGTACGTTTATACTCACTGATAAATTGAATGAAAGTATAAACTCAAATCCACAAGAGCTAAAGAAAATAAATAATACTCAAAGAAAGTAAGTTTTTCTCGGGACTTTGAATAATCCAGTTGTCTAACAAGTTTTTTAGTAGTTTATACCTATGAAAAGGAAATTTATTATTCCTGTAGATAATTCTGTATAGACAAGGCGAAAAGCTCGAGTTCGTTCGAAAAAATATTCCTACGAGATTTTTTTGCGTAATCACTTTCATGAGACCCCAAAATAAGGTTCGAGAGGTCGTCCAAGCGAAAAGTTTTTTTTAATCAAATTGTTACAATAAATTTTTTAGGCCAGAACAATTTTTTTTTAATTTCGTGGATCATTCTGAACAAAATAAGTTTTTTGTAGTTTTTCTGTAACCTTGATCGTTTTCGAGTTATAAATAATTTAAATCTGACAAAAACGCAAAATAACGATTTTTAAAGCTCAAAAACACAAGTAAAAAACATTATTTTTGAGTTCGGCATGTATAAGAAAGAGAAACAACATCTAAGGCACAAATTTGTGCTAGTTTAAATTCTGACTGTACAAATGAGCGGCCGCCCTGGCATACGCGGTTCATTATCATTTTAAAAACAATGATTTAATGATTATTTGTGCACCAAGGGTGTTATTAAGATGATTACGCTCGGAGAGCAACATAAGTCAGCCAGAGGGCCTCTGGTCCGAGGAGTGATAATCACTTGGTACGAGGTCCGGATTGTAGGGGGATGGGGCACAACAGTCCAGCCAAAATTTCTCAGCAGTTGTTCTGTTTGATGTTAGAAATGAGGTCGAGCGTTGCCACGTAGAAACCTCATACCCCTGGACAATTCTCCTCGCCGGCGGCTTTGAATCGCACGTCTTAGTCTTTTTAATCACGCAATACCTGCTGGAGTTAACTGTTCTTCTATGAGGCAAAAAGTCAATTAACAGTAGGCCCTTCCTGTCCCAAAAGACGGTTGCCATGACTTTCCCAGCAGACTGCGTTTGTTTACACTTCTTCGGCTTCGGCAAAGTTGAGTGACGCCATTCACGTGATTGCTGCTTGGTTTCTTAGGTAGCTGCTTGATATCTTATGAATTGTGGTATGGGAAGACTCAGGAATACGCAAATCAAGGTCGGTAATGATTAACCTCCGATCATCAAGCAATATGCTATCAACTTTTTTGACAATTTCGTCTGAAACTGAAGGCCTTCCGCTCCGATCTTCGTCGTGAATTGTATTTTGGCCTTCACTGAATTTCCTACACTATTTTCGAACATGTTGAACAGATATGCGCTTTTTCCCACAAACTTCAATTAACTAAAGATGAATGTCAATAGCTGAAATCCTTTTTGCATTTGAAAAACGCATCACATCACAACTTTCGCATTTGGCGGTAACAGCGATGGGAGCTCCATCTTTGAAGACTGGTAGCTCAGCACTGAGCAACGCAGCAAGACGGGAGTGGTAGGGAGGGAGAGTTGATGCATAGGGCAGTATTGCCAGATTTCTCCCAGAACGTCGCATTCTATATCAGTGGCATAGGGAACTTTGTTTTATGAATCACCCTCGTATAAGCTATTATCATTAAATACCAAAAAATCAAAAATTCAAGCAAGCTATTAAAAATACAAAGTATGTCGTAAAAAATCTTGGTGCCAATCATTTCTGGATTTTTGTAAATGGCAAATGAAAGGAGAAAGAATAATAAGCTAACAACTTTATCAGATGAACAACCAGGAAGATCCTGCGTAGACGCCGTATTTGTACTAAGACAAATCACAGAAAACACGATTGAGTACAATAAACCAGCATATCTATGTTTTATACACCTGACAAAGTTTTTCGAACAAATTCAAGTCGAAGACGTCTTACCTCTACTTTAAAAAAAAACATACCAATCAATATTATACAAACCATCAAAAACATCTGCTTCCATAATCGAAGACAGGCAAAGATAAATGGAAAACTGACACAGTGTATGCCAGTACAAAGCGGAGTCAGACAGGGTGACTTGTTAAGCCCACATCTCTTTAATATAATAATGGACCAAATAATACAAGCAGTACGTAAAGGTCGGGGTTACAGAATAGGGAAGAAAGAAATCAAAATATTATGTTATGCAGACGACTTCGCATTAATCGCCGAGACAGAAAACGAACTCCAAACATTAACACACATCTTCAATACAACAGCCAAGAAATAAAATATGATAATTTTAGCAGAAAAAGCCAAATGTATGATATCTAAATACCCACTACGATGTAAAATCGAAATTGATGGAAAAATAATAAACCAGGAAGTACGACAACAAAGCTTAAAAGCAAGTAAAGCGGCGGGATCTCTTAAAATGACACAATCTGGAAGAACAAACACCTAAGACAAGACACAAAACCAAGAATTTATAAAGCAGCAATTAGACCTATATTAACATACACGGCGGAGACAACATCTGACACATATAAAACGAGACGACTACTAGAACCAACAGAGATGAAAATACTCCGACTAATATCAGGGAAAAGTCTGTTGGATAAGAAGAGAAGCGAAAACATAAGCAGAGCATGCAATGTAGAAGACATAAATGGATGGGTGACAAACCGTAAACAGGAGTGGAACGAACACATAAGTAAAATGGTAGAGGATTACACGGTACGAATAACACGAGATAAGTCACCAAATGGACGAAGAAGTATTGGTAGATCAAGAAAAGATGGTGAGATAATTTAAGCAATTTAGGAGGCTAATATCGAAAAAGAAACAGGCTTTAAAGCTTAAGGACGAATAAGAAGAAGAAGCAAATGAAAAGCCCACAATACCATGATACCAACATAATTGCCATTACTTTTAAATATTTTCCATTGACCTTTCATACAGAAAATAATTAAAAATCAACATTTTAATTGTTTTATTTTTATTATGGTAGAATTTTTTCATTTAATAACCAGTTGTTGACGGTCGCTAACAAACAAAATTGTTAAAAATAACCTATGAACTGCACAATTTAAATAAAACCTTTTGCATTACATCACGTTAAAAATAAACCTTGATCCTTTACCACAGCTGTTTATATCTTGTTGAATAAAAATTTTTGTGTGTTTTATTTACTAATAATAGGAATTTAGTAAGCCTGTTTGCTAAAAAACGAAGATCAACAGCTTTTCTTAAATGTCAGGGACGATGAGGGTTTCCGATTGTTTTGTTTTTTTATTGTTGACATCTACAAAATTGTTTATGCGATGCTTACTAATACACTCAGTCGATTATATGTACAAAATCACGAATTAATGTAATAGGAAGTTTGTAAAATTCTAAATATAGGAATGTTAGCATGAAATGAAATAATGTTGCTATTTTATAAAGGATGGAGAAATGTTATAAACCAAAGTTACTTAAAGTGTGCTCCGCAAAGTGAGTCCCGGTGGTCCCCCAAGCCTTTGATAAGGAGAAATAATAAAATGAATAGATGAATTAAAGTGAAAAGCATAAAGCATAAAAATAAAGTTACCTATGATAAAAATAACCTACCAAAACCAAATACTTACAGGTTTAACGTAAATAACATATACATAAATTAGACCCAGACTAAAAACATTCGTATAACTTCGGTTTGTCGCACCGCTTCTTGTTGATGCGTAGTTAGGAGAAAATGGTCTGACTGCGTGAAGTTTCTGGCGAATTCGAGATGATTCGATGTCTGTATATTGTAAAATAAAGGATTGTATTTATCACAAAATTACCCAAATCGAATTAGTGTTAAAGAAGAATGGAGAATTGCCTTAAAGGTGTTGCAATAAAAATAAAATTTTCACAAGTTCACAAATATTTCGCTTGTATTTTCAGAGTAAACATCCAAAAGATGGTGAAGAAGGCGAACCAAAGTCAGGAGACGTTGGTACAGCTAATGCCAAACATTGGAGGCCAAGGTAGCACCATGAGAAGAGTGCTAAATGCAATACACAATTAAAACCTTTGGCATAGTCACAAAAACAGTGGCAGTGTAAAGAATATTGTTAAGTGCTTGGTAAAGCTCATGCAGTACAGAAAACATAGCGTTACTGGTACATTTATTAGATAAAAATCCGAACTGATTTTGTTGTTTTCAACTAGAAAGGGCATAAGTCAGGCATTTATAAGTCTCTCAATAATTTTTGACAGTAATGGTAGTAAGGCAACAGGTCTATTTATAGTTGCAATCATTCGATTTTTCTTTACCCTTATAAAAAGGAATAATAATGGCTGTCTTTAGGCACTCTGGAAATATACCTTTCTCAAAGGAATCATTAATTAGTGAGACCAGGACTTCCAAGATATTTTTTGGGAGATTTGAAAAATATTTTTATGGATAGTCAATTAACTCTGAGATAGCGCG
>NW_027313074.1:0-23808 GCF_040954645.1 Diabrotica undecimpunctata
ACATTGATATTTAATAAATATAATCGATTTTGACACAAAACTGCTGACGTTGCAATTTTCCAAGCTACCGGTGTTTAATCTCATTTTTACCTACCAATTCTATAACGACTAACTTTTTACTTTTTTATTGGAAAGAGTTTTTCGCGTTTTTATATTATTTAGATTTTTACGACGTTAATTCCATTGTGAGTGAAATCCGAAACCTGGAATTCTTTGAACGTGATCGAAATTTTCTCAATGTAATACCTGTCTCAGTGTTCACCTTAAATTTTGTGCTATAGGGTTCGCTTTAAAGAAGCTTCCAAAAAATATGGATGATCGGTTATTGATCCTGTTGATCGGTTATTAATCCTTTAACGGTACTGTTTAAAATATTGATTATAAAATTCAAATACGAAGATATATTATTCAGATATAAATGTGAGCGTACTTTAATAATTAGTTACTAATATAAACTTAAGACCCTTACTGAGAAAGACAAAAAGAACATAGATGTATTTGAGATATACTGCTGGAGATGAATGCTGAGAATACCATGGGTGGCCCGAAGAACAAATGAATCCATACTGGACCAGCTAAACATAAAGAAAAGACTAAGAACACAAATATCAGAACAAATAATAAGCTACTTTGGTCATGTGCTTCGAAGAAATGGTCTTGAAAAACTTACCATCCAGGGAAAAGTAGAAGGCAACAGAAATAGAGGTAGATCTCCCACACGATACACGGACCATATTGTTGCTACCATTGGCGCTCCATTGTCAGAATGTGCTAGAATGGCAGAACATAGAAAAACGTGGAGGAACATTGGGAAATTTATCTAATAGCTTCATGATATCACGATACCTGCATCAGGTTAACGACTAAGAAGAAGAAGAAGACAAACTTAAGACGAAACACAGCAAAATTGGCAAATGAGCTTAACAGTCTTCTGTGTGTACAGGGTCCGGCAGAAAGGATGTACAAAAAATCACAAAATCGGTAACTTTTACTCAAAAACAAAGTTATTGACGTATTCGGGTTCACAATGAAAAAGCATTTATCACGATTAAGTGTGAAAAATAATATCAGTTGTTTGGTAATGTGGTGACCGTTTTGTATGATGCATTGCTGGAGACGTTCTTGAAAGTTTGCGTAGACTTCCTCCACCATGGTTCTCTCAACTTAAGCGACTTCCACGTGAATTGTGTCCTTCAAATCGCCCAGAGTTCAGTCTGTGCTCATATACATGAGCCTTGAGGTGTCATAGGAAATAATCGCAGATTGATAAATCTGAGCACCGCGGAGGCCAATGAAAATCACCAAATCTGGAAATAAGGCGACCACGAAAAAAAGTACGATTAACGTTCATCGTTGCTCTGGTTATTTGGGCAGTCTCTATATTCTGTTCAAACCGCACACGTTGGAATGGAACACGTCGTCGTAATTCAAGTGAAAAGTAGTTGGTAATCATTTCGAGTGCTCATTCCAAGCGCTCCGAGTTCACGGTAGCAACATTACCATAACCGTTTTCGAAGAAGTAAGATCCATTGCTGCAAGTTTGCGATACAGCGCACCAAACTGTCACTTTTGGGGTGCACAGCGGTCTTTTATGAAACTGTAGCGGATTTTCATTACTCCAATAAAAGTGGGTGGAAGTGGAGTTTCATATGCAAAATACGCCTTACCGAAAAATCACTGAGGCGAAGTTCAACAGCAGATTGAGTCGGACTGCGGAGGAGGGCTTGTCGAACGCGTTCCATATTTTCAGGGGTTTGAACCGTTTGTGGAGCATCTATTGGTCTTTTGTTAGCCAGTACACCACGTGTGCGAAGTGCTTTTACCCAAAGAAGAATGGTGTTTCCAGAAGGAACAGCTCGATTCCCATGAATATTAATGTGCCGACGAAACTCACGCTATACAGCCATTATATTATTACGATCAAAACTTTCGTAAGCGAAAAAGAGGTTGTAACGATAATATTTTGCCTACCTTAGGGTAAGATTATGGGGACAGTTGGGGACAGAAACTATGGGGGCGAAGATAGGGCAAGCAAAATAAACGCTACTTGTGCGAACGGGTACTCAGGGGTTAGTTGGAGAGCTGGGGTCGTGGATAAGTAAAAAAATATCAAAGATTGGGGTAACTACAAAAATGAAAACAAAGGGATACTTACATAAATCTCCTGGACAAAAACGAAACAAGATATGGCAGACAAGGTTACCTCTAGCTATTTTAATTCGGACTCCGCTTCGAAGAAAACTTCCTGCTGGAAAAAGAAAGAAAATTTCTTCTTCCCTAAAATGAAGAAACACACACAGGGGTTAGGAGATTTTTCTATACGAAAATAAACAAAATGGTTGGAAAAACAAATCAAACGTTTATTTTTGTCTCAAACAAACAGTTACAAAAATATAGATGGCATAAAAAAATATACTATAATTAAAAGTTGCAAAATACAAAATTTCAAAGAAAAAACTTACATGTGTTGTCTGTTTAGAATGGAATTGCTACAAAAACTGTCAAAATTGTTATTAGATTATTTATCTATGTGGCCAATTTAGATTATTGTAATTAAAGATAACTTTATAATTGAAAATATTTTAAAGTTTAACCTTTAAGAAATATGACACTTTAAGAGTTAGCTGTCATATGTCAACATTCAATTCGGATGACAAAGAAACAAAAAATTGACAGCAACCACGCCTAGTTTTACAATATAATTTTAATTATTACAGATTCTTAAATTTAAATGAAAGCAATTATTATTTTTAGCAAAAAAATGTCTGTCTAATTTGGAAAAAATTAATATATGGAATGTTACCTTATTTTCACTTATTTCACTTAAAAAAAACTTGCTATATCTCTGGGATTGAAACTAACAGGACAAATTCTCCACAGGAACAAAGGAAACCATTTCCATACTTCAGGAACGACGATCTAAGACGTAAATGGGGCTGGATCAAGCAGGCAAACGACAACAAAGCTGGTGGGACAACCTATATAATCATTTTCCAAAATTTCTTCAGTTCCGGTGTACTGCATAAATCTTATGATGATCTAGTGGTTACTCTATTCTAATCCGCCATATTACGGAGAGTAATTACCACTTTTTACCGGTCTTGAAACTTAAACCTTAACACAAAATTACCGGCTTGATGATTAAAAATATCACATGTCCTTTCAAACTCAATCTCCTTCCCAACCTAAACTTCCCTCGCCGGTGTTCCAAAACTAGACCCAAATCACCTCCCTCCACGCTTCTTACACCCCGTACACGCCAAGGAACTCACACCAATTCCTTACGACTTACAGTCGTGAAAATTAACCTTGAATCTCTTCCGGAGTTATTGGGTCTCAGAGAGAAAAAACACAAGACTTGCAATATTTTTTCTAGGAACGTTGAACTTAAAACGCCATAAAATATCGATCGTTTTAAAATTCTTTAGCAAACAGAAAAACGAAAATATTCCACCGACAGGGGCGTACTTACAGAATTTATATTATAATATAGATATTAAATATTATATTATTATATAGATAGAAACAAATTTAAAAACGCTACAAGGTGCTTAACCGTTCACGGTTCTATAATGTCGACTGGTTAAAGAAAGAACCGAAAAAAATATCTTATTTTACTGCAAGGCGTTAGAAAACAACTAATATCATTCCATATTATATAAGAAAACGTTTCCATATTTTTCAAAATTTCCCGATGAAAAACATTACAGGATATGAGGTGCTGGAAAGTATAAGATATGTTTATCCAACGGTTCAAATTATAATTGAACATACATTGAATAAAATATACTGGCAAAAGTAAAGTCTTTGTGGGAATTTAAAACAAAGTTGTAAAAACAAAAAAAATTTACGACTTAAAACAAATGTTTGAATATATAAACGTATTGGATATAAGCTCTGAGCTAAAAACTTTTCCAGTTCATCGATTGCATTCAATACACTCAAAGAGGATTCAATTGTAAAGTACATCGAGATAGGACTGACAGTGAATAATTACTTTTTATGCTTTATTTGGCGATAATACTTTATTTCACGTGGAGCATGAATAGAGGCGTTTACGTGACAAATGAACTACCAGTTTTTTTAATTAATCAGTTTGATCCGTGTTACAACTTTATTATTAAATGTGTGAGTGTGTAGATGTATATGTATGAAAATGTAATGATGCAGATATTATGATGTAATGAACAGAAAGTTGTATACAGAACCTTTATAATTATAACAAGCAAAGGATTTGGAGGTTATGTGATTTTAAATTTTTACATTATTTCTCTAATACAATTATTCAACAAGTTTAGAGTGTTCTTAATGGCGGTTAACAAAATGTTAGCAGATACTTTATCACGAATAGAAATTATATAGGAAAAACTAAAGCAACCAAACAAAGACATAGAGCAGAATACATTGGTAACAGCAACATCAAAACAAAGAAGTGACAAGGAATAGACAATTCAGTGACTAGACTTTGTCGAATTTTTAAAATTGTCGAAAATGTCTATCGAAGTTCGATTATTTTTATCGAATTTAATAAAATGAAAATTGATTCTGCTAAAGTACACATAGAAATGTGTTATCATTATATTATTTATTTTGATTTTAGATACTAGATCAATGTCTAGTCAACTACGAGCGCCATTTGAAAATACAACACATGAAGACTCTCGCACAATGTCTGTTCTACGAGCGTCGTTGAGAGACTTGATATATATGTCCTTACAAAAAAATAAGTGCGGAAGTAGTAATTATAAAAAATAATAAAAATTAACCAATTATTAATAAATTTGGTAAGGATCCTTGAATGTCAAAGGATCGAGATGTAAAAATATGCATAGTATGTACAAGACAAGCAGAATATAGTAGAACACTGAATAATTTTCATATATTAAAGTATAAGAATGTAAAGAAATACTATTTTTGGAATGCTTTACGAAAATATATTGAGGAATTCGTGAAACTATGTGATGATTGCCAAAGGCACAAGTAATCTATTTTAACGAAGGAGCCCTTAACTATTGTGTTAACTGCCAAAGTTACATTCAACACAATATTTACAGACTTACAGGTTCACTAAAGACTGACGACGAAAGGAATACATATTTATTAACGCTGCAATGCAAATTGTTCAAATTCATAGAAGGTTATATAACATAGTATAAAACTTTACATTGGGATATGGAGTACCAAGAAGAACAGTTATCGACCACATAGAGTGTATGGAAAGAAATCTTAAGGTAGCATTCTAATTGTTGCAAATAGAGCAACCAAACTTAACATTTTTCCACCGTCAAACCAATAGTTCATTATAAAATACACAACTGGTTTTTCTAAAATTAAAATTTCTACACTTCTTATGCATTCTGTTATTTCAAGAGTAACACCTCTACAGGATACCATGGGACGTTGTCTCCCTGAGCTAGTTCTGTTTTCTTTATATTATTGCGTAAACATTTGATACATTTATACGAGTATACTAAATGGAACCATCATCACTTGGCATTCATTTAGTGTTCATTGCACTACTGTACTGAACTGTGTACAAGTAAACTGATCTGGAGGCTCAAGAAGCTGGGATCCCAGAAGCCAGGTGAATTAGATAACTAAGACTTTGGAAACCCTGGTTCCAGTACCTAGGGACGACTTTCACCAGAAGACCAAATACGAAGAAAGAAACTCGAAGAAGAAATACGAAGAAGAATTATAGCTGGTAATCTTTGCTCTATTCTATAATATTCACTAAAATGAAGAGAGTGTTCTGCGGAAGAGATTTGAGCCTTGAAATGAAACTTCGCCTGATGAGATGTTACGTACTTTCTGTGCTGTTCTACGGAATAGCATGGACGTTGAAAAAGATTGATACCAAAAAATTAGAGGCATTTGAACTGTGGATGTATCGCAGAATCCTGAGAATATCATGGACCGAGAGAGTCACAAATGTCGAGGTCTTGAGAAGAATGAATAAAGAAAAGGAAGTCATATTTACGATCAAAAAACGAAAACTTCAATACTTGGGACACATTACAAGAGGCGAAAGATATGAACTGCTTCGAATAATTATGCAAGGGAACATAGCAGGGAAAAGGTCCGTAGGAAGAAGACGAAACTCCTGGCTAAAGAATCTACGGGAATGGTTTAGCTGTAGCAGCAACGAATTGTTTCGGTCAGCAGTTTCGAAAATACGTATAGCCCTGATGATCGCCAACCTTCGGAACGAAGATGGCACTTGAAGAAGAAGAATCTTTGCTCTAAACAAGTTATTAAGACGTTAAAATATTTCTAGAAGGACTAAGATCAGAATAAATAAAAGAGTGACACAACAATTCAGCCGTATTTCGTAAGCAACCACAGTATTTAACTTCTATCAAATTAACATCCACAATTGGAAAAAAAGCAGTAAAGCAGTAAGTAGAAAAGAATTAAAAAGTATAGTAAACCAAACCATGGACCTTCTAAGCCTGGAGAGCTATTTGAATTTCATAGGTTTGATCGGTCAATAATTAGCAAATGTAAGTCGTCAACTACTTCATTAATTTAATAGAATACGTTTCGCTTGTATTCTTTCTTTAAAAGCATCATCAGTTCTCTACAAATAGAAATGATCCTAGAATATAAGTAAAAAACGAACAGGGTTCATACTTACAAAAACAATTTGTAGGTTTTTTTATGATGTTATAAAAACTGTACGATACTTTAACATTAAAACGTAACTTTCTAAATGAGAAACAAAAAACAAAAAAACACAAGAAAAACTGTATAGGAGCACTATTGTTCATTTATTTTATTTTTTGGAGATTTTTTAATTTTAACCGATGGCTTCATTTGAATGTTAGTTAGCTTTTTCAAGGGTCAAACCACACTAGTATATTTTAGACTGTTTTTCAATCCGTTGTAGAATGTCATAATTTCACATGTGACTTGCATTTCACATGTGTTTTTTGGAATGAAGTGAGGTACGATTATCGATAGAATTGGTAAAAGAAAAGGGACCGACCTTTTTTTTCCTCTTTTTTTATTTAATATATTATAATCAATGGAAAATGGACCAATCTGGAGTATTAGTTAAAAAAAGGGAAGAAGAATAGGGATATGAAGTTCTTGTCCTGTATGGGGTTTTCCATTTGTTCTGTATGATGGGAGAGTGATACATCTGGCTTAGGTTGTCAATTTCGGTTCTTTTAGTTAGGGACGCTGGATGTTTTAGAATTTGGCACAGTTCAAGGATGGATTGCTTATGATAATTTTGTTGTTCAACCCAGAAGACTGGTGAGGTTAATATTCATTTTTATAATAGTATTAATATTAGCTCTAGGTTAAATTGTACTAACCGCGGATGTTTTAACTTTTATGTTTTATAACATGTTGTGCTAAAAATGTTTCCTCTCTTTTCTTTCGATGACATTTCGATGTTCTTCTCGTCTAACCTGTATTCTTCGATTGGTCTGTCCGATATACGATTTGTCGCAGTTCTCACAAGAGATCTTTTATAGTCCTTGATTTTCCAATGCAATGGTATTCAAGCACACAGCGGTCTAGAAATTCTCGAATATTAGCAAGAAGTAGAAACATCAAATCAATTAAATCTATCTTTATATCCGCTTCGATCACTTTATCTTAGCGTGTAGGTATATCTAATGTCAAAATGCCTACTTGTAATTACATTTTATTCTGTAAAATGTGTTTGTTGTGGAATAAATAGATAAATAATCTAACTTAACAATGCCAAAACTGACCTAGCTGAAACGTACTAGGCCTTCTCCAAATTGTACTTCTTCTCATGACCAGCTCATCTTTTTCCATTATTTTTGCTCTGAATCAACCCTCTCTCTGATTATTCAACATCCAATATTTGATTTTGGTATTGCTTCTGACTTCAATGTCCAGCAGCAGCAACTTATGTTGAAGTAAGAAGCCAAATAAAACCAAACTAATCACAAAAAATCAAATGAGAAACAATGTTTATTTAAGTCAAAAATAGTAGAAAAACAGAAAAAATCGCATTATAAATTTCCACATTTCAGGAGACCATTTAAGTGCACTTCTGTGCATCTGATTCTCTCGATCTGCCTGGTTTATTTTTAAACTGCTCTCGTTTCTATAGAAATACGCGCGAGTACACTGAAGTAAGGATTTAAATATTATTCATCCGCTATGCGTATTACATAGAAGAGCATAAGGGAATGGAATATTACTATAAATTCCTAATCCAGATTAAATCCACATTTGCATTCTGCTAGTTCCAACAAACTAGACGAAAATTAAATTGAATAAGAACAGATATTTCTGTAATAACTACGGTGTCCAAACTATTTACGTTAGTTAAAATGCAGAATCAAAATTTATGGAAACGTATTCATACCATTAATAAATGAAGACAGAAATCACGAAATGCAACGTTAAACTGAGGAAAATAGGAAATTCTGGTTTTCGTTTTGAATTATTTTCAACCAGTGCCGTACACAGATTAATGGGAATGGCTAAACTACGACTTCTTTTAACGTTATTAATTATATCGTCAGTATTTATCAATTTTTTCTGGACCAAGGCACACGCAGGGATAACAAATAATATCTTGAAGATAAAATTGCCAAAGAAAGCGTACGTATGGAGGAAATAATTTGTGAATTAGCAATAGAAGGACAAATAATAAGGAAATGGTCCAACTTTTGGCAAAATGACGTTTTTAAAAATTAAGCACTGGTATATTGTGCTAGACTAGAAACCAAATTGAAGAAAGAGATATGGTACAAGAAATACGACTAGAGTCGCAAAAATATAATTAATTAAGGCAAAATGAAGTCACAAATATTATCCAACCATTTTATGGACAAGCCAATGAAGCAATAAACCTACCAACTTTTGCAGTTGGATGGATCTCAATGAAACTTGTTGCATTCGACTCGTAAGAATGTCAGAAAATGTTGTGAATAATAATGATGGTTGAAAGAAAATTTAGTTTCACTTAAAAATTGGAAAGGAAAAGCAAACGAAAGAAACGAAAATGGATTTACATCACTTGAGTTCACAAAATTCTCTGATGTACTTA
Source organism: Diabrotica undecimpunctata (assembly GCF_040954645.1). Taxonomy (NCBI): domain Eukaryota; kingdom Metazoa; phylum Arthropoda; class Insecta; order Coleoptera; family Chrysomelidae; genus Diabrotica; species Diabrotica undecimpunctata. Next base: position 9,041 of record NW_027313074.1, read on the forward strand.
CGAATCGAATGCAACAAGCTTCATTGAGATGCATCAAACTGCAAAAAATTGGTAGGTTTAGGCTATTTACTACTATTCATTGCCTTGCCTATTAGTCCATCGATTGTGAATGTGTTTCGTTATTTTTTTTTTAATTGGATCAGATGTAGATCTGGATTATGTGAAAAAATAACAATATGTAACATCAATTTGATCTTCGTTAAAAGTAGTACCACTTGCAGATATATGGCCAAGAGAAGTGAGATGGCTCTGCTTAATATTTCTTAAATTTGACGGCAGATGTGTGCGTGTGTAGAGAATGAAGTCAGTTTATATATTCAAACTGCAAAGTGACAACATCTATTGCTTTACATTGTTTTATTAATATAATATACTGTAAGGCAGTTTTGAGATGTTGCATGATCAATCCGGATTTTGAAGTTTTTCCTTCTTCTTGTATTTCTTCGGCTTTTCCCATTATGAGTTCGCCGTTTTCGTCCTCCACAGCACTCTATTCTCTCAGTCACCTTCTTTGAGGTTTCTATCTATCATAGCATTTCCGACGTTTGTTTTCCATCTTGTAGCAGGTCTTCCTCTCCGTCTTCTTCCCAGCGGGTCCCAGTTTAATATTCTTTTCGGCCACCTATGCTCTGGCATTCTTTGTACATGCCCGTACCACTGCAGGGCTCTGTTTTCTAACTTTTTTGTAATTGAGCATTTTACTTACATTCTGTTCCATATTTCCTCCTTTCTTATTCTATCCGCTCTTGTGATTTGTAGATATCTTCTCATAAAGTCCAATTCAACTGTTCCTATTTTATTTCGTATTGTTGTTGTCATTGTCCATACTTCCGCTCCATATAGGGTAATATTCATCACTATGCTTTGAAAGATCCTCTTTTTGTTTTCTTTGGTTAGAGTGTTGTTCCATATCACTCCATGAAGTACTCTTGTGGCTTGTTTTCCCCGTGCTATTTTCATTTCTATATCTTTCATACAAGTACCATCTCGGCTAATCATTGACCCTAAATACTTAAAAGCCCCTCAACTCTTAATAGTCTCTTCTTCTAAACTTAAGTTCAAATCTGCAACCTCGGGTCCAATACATAAGTATTCGGTCTTGCACATATTTATCTTGAGTCCCCAAAGTTCATATTCTTCCTTTAATTTCCTTATCATATATTCCATATCCTCCCTGTCTTGTGCAAAAATGACTTGATCATCTGCGAAAAGTAGTGAATGTAATATATTCTCTTGTACTGGTATTTCCACTTGTACAGATTTATTAAAGATGGTGCCATTCGTATTAATATGGCACTCTCGAATTACTTTTTCTAGTGCACGGTTAAATAAGAGACACGACAGTCCATCTCCCTGTCTTGGTCCATTTTTACAATGGGTCTTGAAAAGTCGTTTTGGATTCTGACTAAACTCTCTACCCCTGTGAGTGTAAGTTCCTTTAGTTGAACAAGATAAAGCGGCATTTAAAATTCCACCATAGCCTGTAGATATTTAATATGACACAAGAAAACAGTTTCAAAACCTATTAAAATAATTGTTGAAAGAATGAGCATTTCCATTATTTTCATTTTTAAGTCCATAAAATTGTTCGAAGTTTTCTACATAATATATATATATATATATATATATATATATATATATATATATATATATATATATATATATATTTTCTACATAATACTATATATAAATAAATCAAATAAATCAAATGCATGCTCATAAGTATACTCACAAGCGAAATATATAGTTATATAGCAAAGTTTATGGATGGTTATTAAACAATCTCATTAACCCCCGTACTATAACACTCCTCTGTAATAATCATTCTGATTAAATAATTCCCCTGCAACATGCAATGTTTAATGCATAAGCCCGAGTAAAAAGTAATTACCCTTTGTCTTTAGTGTTTCGATATTTTCCACAATTCTCTTAGAAACCAATTCGTGTTTTATTCATTAAATGAGAACAAGCATTTTATTTCAAGATTCCCCGTAACTTGAGGGAAGAGCATTATGGACTGCGATAAGACTATAAATTGTAGTATTTTACAAGATGTGTAGCACTTCTTGCATATTTAATTTTATTTTACAGCCAACTGATAAGAAATAGTAAAGAAGTAATTTATATAATTGTATACAATTAACAAAATAAGAATAATAATTTAAATATATGTACACGGTTGTGTCTCTGTTCAATTCAAGTCTTCGCTTTTCTCCTATGCGTGTTTCTCCTATATGTCCCCCCTTGTCATGGAGACTTGTGAAGACTGAACTAGTAGTGTCTATCTGGAACAATATCTATCGCGGAAATATGCAATCAGAGTTAAGTAATCTACCAACAGTACATTACAAAATTTATTCTATGCATACTCCATATCAATAGCACACTCAAATACTTCATTTAACATTTCACTCTTCAATAATAAAATTTTAAAAAACTCAACTTCCTACAAATATCTGCTTTCCATATTCCAGGTGCCAAATGTTAAAAAAACATATAGGACCTTTTATAAAATTCTTTAGTTCAACACTACTGAAAAAAAAAGTGTGTGTGGTTAAAAAAAGTTTGTGTGGTTAAAAAACCCACACAAAGTAGAATTGATATTAAGAGATTAAGGGAACCACAAACAAAGGAACAAACTGTAAAAACTCTTACTGAAAATCTACGTAATGCCCAAGAACTGAATAAAAGTAGTTATAACATTGATCAGAAATGGGAAAATATAAAAGTAGCACTAATTCAAACAGCAAATGAAAACTTAAAACCAAAAAAAAGAAAACATAAAGACTGGATGACTGAAGAAATACTACTATTAATGAATGAAAGAAAATCATTCAAAACAAAAAATCCAATTAAATATAATGAAACTGATTGATTAATTAAAAAGAGAATAAAAAAAGTTAAGGAGAGAATGTTACATGAGCAGTGCCAAGAAATTGAGAAAAAATATGACTTTTTTAACATGTATAAAAGAATTAGAGAATTAATAGGAATGAGAAAAACACTTCAAACTAGGCAACTAAGAGATGAAAGTGGTGCACTTATAACAGATATAAACCTAAAAATGCAGAGATGGACACAATATATAGCACAACTTTTTGAAGACAAAGAGAGAACATAAGCACCAAAAGAATTTAAGGATGATACTGGATCCGACATTATACGAGAAGAAATTGAATATGCAAGGAAACAAGCTAAAGGTGGTAAATCTCCCGGGCCTGATGAAGTTTCTATCAAATTACTCAAAATTGTGAATAATGAATTTATTGATCTTCTTCTGGATCTATTCAATACCATATTATAGAACAGGTATAACACCTAAAGAATGGCTCGAATCAACATTCATACTGCTACCCAAAAAATCCAATGCAAAGGAGTGCAATGAACATCGCACCATAGCCTTAATGAGTCATGTCTTGAAATTGTTTTTAAAAGTAATTCACAATAGAATGCATAAGAAATTAGATGAAGGCATAAGTAATACACAAATGGGATTTAGGAAAGGACTGGGAACACGAGATGCACTGTTTGCAGTAAGTGTTCTTTCGCAGAGATGCTTCGATATAAATCAGGAAGTATATACCTGTTTCATTGATTTTGAAAAGGCATTTGACAGAGTGCAGCATAATCGGCTTAAAGAAATTTTATTAAATATAAACATAGACGGTAGAGACATTAGAATCATATGTAACCTCTATTGGAACCAAACAGCAAAAGTGAAAGTTGAAAATGAACTGACCGAGGATATCCAGATTCGCCGTGGGGTCCGCCAAGGGTGTATTTTATCACCCTGGTTATTCAATTTATACAGTGAAGCCATCTGAGAATTAACGCTTGCCGAGGTCAGTGAGGGCCTTATAATAAACAGTGAGCCACTTAATAAAATAAGATATGCTGACGACACCGTCCTTCTGGCAGGAACACTAAAAGAACTGCAACACCTTGCTGAACAACTAAATATATATTGCAACGATTATGGACTAAAAATAAATTTGAAGAAAACCAAGTTCATGGTATTTACAAAAGCACAAAACATCAAAGTTAAGCTAGTACTAGATAATACAGAAATTGAACAAATATCTTCGTACAAATACCTTGGAGCATGGATCACAGAAGATACTGATCAGACAAAAGAAATAAGATGCCGCATTGAAATTGCACGGTCAACTTTTAATAGAATGAGAAAACTTTTTTGTAATCGCGATATCATTATATAGCTCCGAATAAGAATGCTTTGATGTTATATTTTCTCTACCCATTTGTATGGAGTTGAAGCTTGGACACTTAAAAAATCCAATATTAAAAACCTAGAAGCATTCCAAATGTGGTGTTACCGATGTATTTTGAAAATATCATGGATGGATCGCAAAACAAACGAACAAGTTCTCGAACAACTAGGAAAACAATGCGAAGTTTTAAATTCCATAAAAATCAGGAAATTGGAATACTTGGGGCACATCATGAGAGGTGAAAAATACGAACTACTAAGGAATATAATGCAGCGAAAAATCAAAGGCAGAAGAAGCGTAGGAAGACGTAAAATCTCGTGGCTACGCAATCTCCGTGAATGGTTTGGATGCAGTTCAATTGAACTATTCAGGCGCGTAACCAACAAAATTATTTATCAATTAATCATTGCCAGAATGATTTCCAATCTCCGATAGGAGCGGAACTTGAAGAAGAAGAAGTATAGTTGGTTGCCTACCTGTACTCACAACTTTTACCAAACTTTAATTCACCTACATTAATAGTCAATTTTATAAATTTCCCAACGTACTTTAGGATAAATAATATTTCAAATTACAACATATTGATGGTTGCTACTGTTGTTATTAATAAAATTTTAACATATTTAATTTTAAATATTGCTGGCTACTGTCACATTTAGACATATACCTCCGATTACATTGATTGCTTTGTTCCGACTTCCGTCTTAACATGTCATTTTAATCAGTTGTTATCAACAAGTCCTTGTGTCCCAAAGCTAAAAAATGTAACTCAAAAATAATACATTTAAAGGGTTTTTAGTGTATTTAGTGGCTCAAAACATGTACATCACACTTTTGTAATAACCTTGTTCAAAATTTTAACTTTCGTGTTTGATTTAATTAAAGTGGTTATATTTTTCGGATAGCACTGATGATGGAATAATAATTCCGAAAACGTACTGTGATGTAGCCTGATAGGGTTTTTAATATTGTGCCTTTTATAAACGAATTTTTAAATAAATTTTTTGTGATACATGGTATACAGCCAGCTACAGATATTTAGTTTCCTTGTGGATTTCTAGTTTGCATTCGCTATTGACGACACTATACAAAGATATATAAAATTATAAAGAAATAATATTTGTTGTAAAAATATTACAATATTTAAAATTTGTGATTTAATATCAAGGGATGTTGGTAAAGAAACTGAGATACCACAGAAGAACAATTTGGGATCATTAATTTTGTGGCACGTTAGTTTCCTGTCTATTTAAACCACTAGTCCTAAATCTTGTACTTTTTTCTATTATTTATGAATGCATATTTCTCATAGCTTGCACTATAAGAGATTATGCTACATTTTGTCGGTATTACACCACCATCATTCATAAAACGTGCCGTAAAAAGTTTACTCGGTGATATATATCCAGAGGGCAGGTCCCAAATCTCTCCCTAATGAATAAAATTACTCTGCTAAAATCTTTTTAAATATTTGGCGGAGGCGTGCCGGCTAAACGGTAGTAGTACGAATAAATTTCCGTTGCGGGGAGATGACCCTATCATAAATTTCCATCTTTTCGTGATTAGTCTTTGACCCGGATAGGAAGCCGATGCTTGTGCCGAAAACTTAAAATTTGACTTTTAATTTAAGTTTTGCTTATAATTCGGATATTATTTTTTTACTTAGACAAAAGGAACTTGCGTCAACTTCTAGGTGTTTTTAGTAGAGAATATATTTATACAGACAATAAGATATAGTACAACGTAACATAATAAAAAATTTAATTAAAAAATTATACAGCGTTCTGGAATATGGAATTAGGAAATTATATTGAACCAATTTCGTGGATTCTGATCACATAATAATGATCACGAAATTAAGGAAAACTATCCCAACGGTCAGAGAACAGGGAATGTCGTATAAAAAATATGACGTCGCTAAACTAAGGAACAAAGATACCGCTGACAACTTCTAGGCAGACGTAACAGCAAAACTACTTCAGAGCGAAAACCAAGGTGACATTGAAATGGAGTAAGGAAAAGTAGAAGAAGCTATGAAGGAAGCAACTCAAAAGCGGTTAGGTCAAGTAAATATTATGAGAGATAAAAATTCCGATTGCAAGAAAAGGCTTAACAAACGAAACGAGGCAATACTAAAATATATTGACAAACCAAAAGACGAAAATAGAAATGAATATAACGCAGAGAAAAGATAATTGAAAAGGTTACAGAAAGAGACATCGATATGAGAAGAACAGTTTGAGTTTATGCCAGGAAGGAGGACAACGGATGCCTTGTTTGCATTGAGACAATTGACAGAGAAATACAGCGAGAAGGAAAGAGAGCTACATTTGGTATTTATAGATTTTGAGAAGGCGTATGACACAGTTCCTAGACAAGAGCTATGGAGATGTATGAGAAAAAAATGGGTTCCTGAGAAGTACGTAAGACTCGTGAAGGATATATATGAGGGAGTTTACACCCAAGGTAAGAACTGCTGTTGGATTGACCGAAAGTTTTTCAGTGACGGTTGGTTTGCATCAAGGCGCTTCACTGAGTCCTTACCTGTTTAATCTTGTTATGGATATACTGACAGAGAAAGTAAGGGAGGAGGCTCCTCGGTCAATGGTATTTGCTGATGATATCGTGTTAGTATAGGAGAACAAAGAAATGTTGGAGGAGAAGTTGTAGTGTTGAAGAAGGACTATTGAGGGTTCACATTCAGTGTAGTATTGTTTTTGTACAGTTGGTGAAATAACGTTATCTATTCTGAAACATATGAAGACGCCCTTAAGGTGTATGGTGAAATCTATGATGGTGATATCAATGAATAATGTTGTTATGGTACTGTTACGTTGGATACAGTTGCTTTGTGTCCCAATCTTGTATGTACTGAATAATTTAATATTGCAGGCTGCAGGCTTTCTAAGGCGGGATTTATTGGAAGCAGTCTTAAATGAGCTGCAACAGGCAAGCAATATTGTTGTAATTCGTCGGGTGTTTTTTGAGAATTGTCTTGTAGAGTACTGACTACTGCAGTGACACTGTCTAGATTGCTAAATACTTTTCTTTTAAGTAAACTGCCGCTCTTCTTACGAATACCTTGGTTCCTGGCTGGTCTATTTTCAGAAGGGATTGGTGTCTGTATAATTGATGAAGAATGCGGCTGAGCAAAAGGTAGTTTCTTTTTTATGTGAATGAGACTGTTCCTTCTCGACAGTTGCTGCTCTTCTGCATTATTTGTTTTTCTTCATTATTTCTTTATTATTTATTCCTTGTTCCTGGAATCAACTATCAATTATTACAATTGTCTAATTAGATATTCGTTATGTTGTATTATTCGGACAATTACATATTTGTTATATATAAACTATTTGGACGCTTAAAGAACTACGTGTTTGTTAAACTTTTAGAAAACTCTATATTGTTGTGTCTAGATGCTCACAACAGAACATGAGTGGAACGTGGTTTCGCAGGGGTCCAAACAAAAGTGGCTCTATGTTTTATAACTACAAAAAAAGTTTCAATCTTTCTTGCTTTAGTGGGCCATAATTACTGTTTTACGTATTTATGCGTGGGTGCTGCTAGAAGAGAATCAGATGGTGGAATTTTTGGTCGTTCACGTTAAAAATGTCAATTGAAGAAAACGCTTTGAATATGCCAAATAATTCTATCATTGTAGGGGATGGCGATTTTCCTTAAGCTATCTGTTAAAGATTTATTCACGGAGCGGTGCGCTCATATTTGAGCAAAAGATTTTTAATTATCGTCTAAGCCGAGCTGGCCGCATATTGAAAATGCTTTCGGTATTTTGGTATCGAAATTTAGAATATTTTAAAAACCTATTTCGTTGTCTCCGGACAAACTAGATCAAATTGTACTTACGTGTTGTACTTCACACAACTGGTTGCATAAGCCATCTTGTACTCCTTATATATATACTTATATTACTTCCACATTAATATATACCTAAAACTATGAAACTGGCAAAATAATACCAGGTACACGGCGAGAAATACTAACACAAGGACTACCCAGCGTAACAAATGTTGAAAGTCACAATCATGCAAGTGACGTAGGCTAGGGATAGATGTGCTCAGTATTTTGTTGAAACAGGAAGGTTTTCATGGCAACATTGTAGAATTTAAGTTGTAATATGCTAATATTATATAAAAAAACTATAAAGGCTTACCAAAGTACTTTGGGTTTATACATAGTATCTGTTGATGTTCGCTTTTTATGACGCTATAACTGATATTTCAAGGTATACGCATTTGGAATGCTGCGTATTTTGGATTTTGCAGCAAAGTTTTCTCACAGCATCCGACATAACCTTATCCATTTTACTTAGTGCTGCATCCCTTTGATTCCTAGCTTTATATGACGGAAGTTTGTAGTTCCATACGCAAGGATCTTCTTCGTACACCTCTAAAAACTCTTTTATTTCCTCTGTCGACTATTTTCTTGACGCTTTTGAGCATTTAACTTTTGACATTGTAGAAGAGATTACAAATACAACGCTTTAAAACCGCGAACTGACGCCAATAAATACAACTGCTTTTTATTTTGCTTGGGTATAAATTCTTGGCGCCATTTTAAATAAACATTATTTTCTCACACAGAAATGCAAGTAAGGAATAATCGAATTTAGTTCATTTCTGCACCAAACGGTAGGTTTTGGGTCAATAAATAATTTCACATATTAAAACAATGGACGAAATAGCACTTAAGTCCTTTCAGAAATAATCGGTTCAATTCTATGTTCAGCATATGAGAAATAGAATATCAACTAAGACATATAACGCAGAAACATCTACAAGTTAATACAATAAAAATGATTAAACAAAAATGAAAGGAAATGAATTCTTTAAATTTTTTCGCCCAACAGTTTTTTAAAAAATATTAATTGTTTAATTATTACACGCTTTTAATAATAAAAATAATATAATTGAGAATATTTACCAGTATTTTCGAGTTAAATTTTATTTAATAAAACACGCAAATTTGATTTTTCTCAGCTACCAAATTCTGAATTTCTCCAATTATCCCACTTATTTCTTTATTTTGTTGTCGTCATTATTATCTTTAGTGAAGTATTAATTAACTTACTGAAATAATGCCATCACGATCCAATATTTGTCTTCGGAAAATTCTAAACTGAAATGTAAATTTAAGGCGATAAAAACTTTCTTAATTTTAGTTCCCATTCGAGCCCCATTCTCAGCATCGCATCCCCTAAAACGAAGTCTGCTCGCCAAAACAAAATCAAAATACAATTTACATTTTTTTTAACCCGATGATGGAGGGGTGAAGAAAATGTGCAAACTTGAATTGTGAATTTAATGCTACAACGGAAGGCTGTTCGAGAGAGAAGGCAAATCTTAATTATACATTCAGGAAATTAAAAATATTTGCATGGCAAATTTTCGAAGAAATATAGCTCGGGAAAATTAATGTACTTTTTACAACTTGATAAGACATGGAAATAATTTTATTTGTTGTTTGTACTGTACGACAAGCAAGAAGTGGCTTGTTGTGCGTTAATCAGATTTTATATTAGACCGCCAAGCGGAAGTGTTGAAATATTTCTTCTTCATTTTGGAATTAAAATAAAAGGTTCAGTCAATACAAAATTACATTACATTTGATGGTGTGAGCTAAATTTAGTTTAAATGTTAATTAACAAAGGTCGAGAAATAGAAAATGGTGGTTCAACTTATAATGTGTTGTCTTCTCTGTTAAAAAAAAACTAAGAGTATTCAAACTTAAAATGGATCAATTTTGTGAAGGCCTGTTAAATAGGTTTATTATAAATATGTTTCCTATAGTTAAACGATTACATGCAAAGTTTGTAGAAGAAATGGGTGACACTGGAAGCAGAGAAACTTTTAGAGATGAGGCGTACTTGGATTAGGAGTGTCTGATGGAATAAAATTGTAGCGATGATTGCAGTAGCGGTTTTAAGAAGCCAGTTCCGAAAGGATAAAGGCAAATTATTGTTGTTGCTGTGATGAGAAAGTATTCGTAATTGAGGTAGACATAACAATCTATATCAGGTGATTATCACGCTGATATAATTCGAAAATTACCAGTAAGCATGGCCACTATGCACTAGGCACCAGACAAGCTTTGTTTGGATTGAATGTGCTGGCCCAGAGATGCATGGATATGAATCATTTTTGTAGATTTTGAAAAGGCATTTGATAAGGTACAACATAAAAAATTGTAGAAATATTAAAAAGCAAAAATATTGACAGTCGCGATATGAAAATTATATCTAATCTATATTGGAATCAAATTGCCAAGGTGAGAGTTGACAACCAGAATACCCGAAATATCAAAATACAGAGAGGAGTTTGCCACCACTACTCATCAATGTCTAAAGTGAAGCAGTATTTAAAGAAGCGCTCTCAGATTCATTAGAAGGTATATCTATCAATAGAGAAATTTTGAATAAAGATTCACCCAAACCAATGCGAATTAATTCGTAGCGGATTCATGACGGAAAAATCGCACCGGAATTCATAGCGGAATCCTGAATGACCCCATACCAAAAACGAATATATTCGCATCACATTAGTCACGTCCAATATCGGAAACGTTGAGTGAAAAAACAAATAACATTATATTCTTGATTATCAATTTTAATTGTTACAAAATGTATTCCTCATCAGATGAAGAAGAAGCACTCGTAATGTTTGCACTAGAAGACGAAAATTTGAGGTAAAGTAGTTACTAGCTTTTTCTGAAAATACCGACATTGATCATTTTATGATTATAACTGTATAGGAAAAGAAGATAATGGGTTCACGATATCAACCTAGAAAGAAGAGAATATGGCGAATTTCATGCATTAATGCCAGAATTACGAAGAGATGAAAAAATAGAGAAAATGATATACGAAAATCAGACACAATTTATCGAGAAGCGATTTCCCCTGAAGAGCGATTGGTCATTACATTGAAGTAAGAACAAGAAAAATAATAAACTTTTTAAAAATAAAAGGTAATTTGATTAACATTATAATAATAAAATTAGTTTCTCCTCAAAACATTGAGTCGTAGCTATCTATCTATCTATACAGCCCTTGCTGTCCAATTTTGGACATAGGCCTCCTCTTCCTTCTTCCACGTCTCTCTATTGTAGGCAGTTTGTATCCACTTCGGTCCTGCATGTTCCTTCAAGTCATTTGACCATCTCATTTGTGACCTTCCTCTTTCATCTTATTCCATCTGTCGTCTTTCTGCCTTATGGTATGTCCAGCGATGTCATAGCATGTCCTTGTATTTAGGAAAAAATGGATTTATTTGTTGTAATTGTTAAATGAGTATTAGAGCATAGTTTTAGAGTTGGGTTTTCGACTGTAAGTGCCATAGTTGTAGAAGTTTGTGAAGCAAACATGTAGAAATTTGCAATTAACATATTTACCCCAACCAACTACAAAAATATAGAAAAAATCTGAACAAGGCTTTAGAAATATTTGGCAATTTCCAAATTGTATTGGCAGCATCGATGGCAAGCATATAAAATGTCCAGATAAAACTGGACCTAATCACTGGTGTTATTTAAAAAAAAATTTCAATAATATTATTGATTTAATGAATGTGCCTGAGCCAAAAAATCTTCCTAAACAAGATGAACCTTCTCCTAATTCTCATCATTGCAGACGAAGTATTTGCTCTAAAATCATATTTGTTGAGGCCCTTTCCATACAGCCAAAGTAAAACAGACATAAGCTACAGCTCTGTAGAGCGAGAAGAGTTGTAGAAAATGCTTTCGGTATGTTAGCATAAAAAAGGCGTATATTCTATAGATCAATCGAAACAAAAGTTGACACTACTATTCAAAATGTGAAAACTACATGTATCTTACATAATTTCCTACGAACAAAAAAATGTGATGATGGACTTATCGAATTTTTAGAGCCAGCAGAATCTGAAATTAGAGCGTTTTTAGATTTTGATAATGACCCAAGGAGAGCTACGAGACTAGCATTCTCGGTTCGAGAGAGATTTGCCACTTTTTTTAATTAGGACTATGAATTAAAATTTTTATATTTTACTATATGTAATAAAATTCAATATACATACCATTTTCGTCTATTTCTTCTCCTATTTTACCCCAAACCTTATTCTTTTTTTAAATATTCTTGTAATCTTCATGAAAAAGATCATAAATAATGGGATATTGAACTAATTCAATCAATTTCTCTATTTTATAATAAATTACTACAGCACTACGAATCCGGACACAAACGCAGTCGATGGCGAACTAAAATTTCGAACGAATATTTATGCAGACAAATCGCTCTTACAACGGTAAAATTCGTGCGAGTCTGAACTTGTCAATTTAGTATCGCGAGGAACCGCAAATTGGGCGACACCTGGTGGTAGATTTCGAAAGCATTCACTTCGAGAAAACCTTGAAATTGTCATTAATTTGTATACATATTAGCGACCGGTTTATACTGTAATTAACAATGACTTCGACTTTAAAAAACTATTTCAGTATTCCTCAATGTTCATCCTATTATAATTCACAAAAAAAAAATCCATACATAAGTTTCCGCTGGACGAGAATATGAGAAAAGTTTGGCAATGCATTTTGCGAATTGGCAAACCTATAACCAAGTACATGACTGTGCAGTTGACATTTTACTGAGAACGAGTGTTGAATAAAATATTATTTATATTTTAATACATTTATATTTAATTTATTTTATAGTAACACCTGAAATTAAATTGAGAAATGCTGTTCCATCAGCTAAATTGCACCAAAGGTCTCATGAAGTTATTAGTAGAAAACGTAAGGCGTAATTTACAAAATATAATGTGGCCAGCTCCAAAAACTGCCTCACCCTCAACTAAAGATCTCTGCCACCTTGCAACCCCAAAAATAATTGAGATAATGTAAATTTTACTTTCCGTGTTTCAGACATACTGTAAAAAAACAAACATTTAATTTTATTTTTATTCAGATTTGGGAGTCAATTACCGTATGTATAAACTCGAATCACAAATAAATAAACTTTGAAGAACGTACTCCAACTTTTACTTTGGCAAAACACACGTGTAAATGATTTATATTAAACGTTTTCTATTTTCGAGATCAAATGACAAAATGATTTGTTTTCCCGAAGTGATCGTCCATCTTTGAAATCTTGAGCGCCCCCTGTCGGAATTGGCTACCGCGAATAGTTGAAATAATTTGATGCGAAACTCTGAGATAGCGCGTTTCTGCAACAGGTACGAATAATTCGCGTTGGTTTGGGAGATCCTTAACTTGAATTCTGCAGACGATACAGTAATAATGACGGATAACAACTTAGCCACTATAGCAGACCTATCTTATACGTGCGAAAATATGTACCGGATAGGGAAAATCCGATGGGAGATTGAGAATGAACACGGCAAACGAGTAAATCACCTTTCACTTTTCAGTCATCGATCAATTTTTTTAAATTGCATCACTGTTATTTACTACAGTCTGTAAGTATGTCGCAAGTGGTTTAAAGATTGTATATTCATTTCAATACTTTAGTTGTTTCAGTCTGTTTTTAAAGATAAGTCCAGCTGCTTCGTTAAACGGTTTTGTTTGGTGCTATGGTATCTCACCGACTCACTTGTTGGTTTATTTTAGGCGGCTCAGTTTGTTCCATCTTCTTCTTCTTCTAGTGCCGTCTCCACTAATGAAGGTTGGCTATAACCATTGCAAATTCGTCTCTATCTTCTGCTTTTATTAAGAGCGTCTGTGAGTTTAACCCGGTCCAGTCGCAAATGTTTTTCAGCTAGGATATTTTTCGTCTACCAGGACCCCTTTTTCCTTTGATTTTACCCTTCATAATCAGCTGTAACAACTCGTACTTATCAATTCTAAGTACGTTCCGCAAATATGCTGTCTTTCGCCTTTTAATGGTGGTCAAAAGTTCTCTGTCTCTCCCATTCTTTGTTCCATGAGGTTGATAAATATTTACCGGAATCTTCCGTTCTGTTATTAATAACTTAATAATTATTATTCTTTTGTCTGGTTCGTAAAAAGTTCATTTAATTTAGAAAAAAACTAACCTTAAGAAGTTTAACTGTACTATATCTTTTAAGAAAAAAAGTCGGGACATCTTGAAGTTTCTTCTCGGTTGGTTAATTAGTAATCGCTTTTTAGTCAATAGTTACTTTTGTCAGATGGAAATTAAATAGCCGCAGCAAAATTAAATAGAAGATAAAAAAACAAAAACCGCATTTATTGCAGTCACTAATAAGGAAGAAATTATAGATAACTTTCCTGCGGTTCTGGAGTTAATTATGCAACAGGGCAACTAAGGTAGAAAAATAGTTTGGTTTGAACAAAATGTAGAGTTGAAATTATCAAACAGGTCTACTTCTGTAATGTAATTAACAGGCTATGAAATTTTAACAAGCTACGAAAAAGTTCTGAATTTCTACTGACCTTAATAGTGGTTCGGAATAACTAATCACGCTCAGAATAAAATTTAGAATTATGTTGCAATGTATAATTAATACTTTGAGTTAACTATTCTCTCAGACCTGACTCTGAGATAGCGCG
>NW_027313075.1:0-23806 GCF_040954645.1 Diabrotica undecimpunctata
GCGCTATCTCAGAGTGAAAAGACAGTTAATATTTTATTTCACGTATAGGGAGCTTGCGCATCCGTTTATACGTATTTCAGCCCAATAGGCATCATCAGAACGGCTTTCGCAAGCGCTCTGAACGTGAAATAAATATTTTCTGTCTTAGGAAGCAAACTATAACATGGCTTCGTATAGACGCAATGTAGCGACATCTGATAATAAAGTCATAGACTAATTTTCGAAACCAAATTCAAGAATTCCGCTTTAATCTGTGCCTTCTAAGAATTGCAAGGCAAAAACAGACGTTGATAAAGGTGTTAAGAAAGACATGGGAATCTAAAAATTGCATTCCACAACGTATCTCTTCAACTAAGCAAAATTCTTAGCGAATTGGTTTCTAGTACTCGTACAGATGATATCGAAATAACAAGGAAAAGACAGTTAAGATTTTATTTTACGTATAGGGAGCTTGCGCATCCGTTTATACGTATTTCAGCCCAATAGGCATCATCAGAACGGCTTTCGCAAGCGCTCTGAACGTGAAATAAATCTTTTCTGTCTTAGGAAGCAACTATAACATGGCTTCGTATAGACGCAATGTAGCGACATCTGATAATAAAATCGTAGACTAATTTTCGAAACCAAATTCAAGAATTCCGCTTTAATCTGTGCCTTCTAAGAATTGCAAGGCAAAAACAGACGTTGATAAAGGTGTTAAGTCTATAATATTGTTACTTCTGACAATATTGTAGACAAGAACATTATATCCATCGGGAAAAATTCCTAAAACAATTAGCCCAAAGCTTGTATATTACACACATGACGAGAAGATTATATAACTCCAATGTGCCCCGACAGATTCGAGCTATTGCATCAGATATTCTTGGCACTAAATTTTTAAGTGTTCCTGAGCATTCTCGAGCCAATGCGAATCGAAAAAGAAAGAGATGTCATCTCTGTCCAGCTAAGAAAAACAGAAAAACGAACTATGTTTGCGCAGAGTGTAAAATGCCTGTATGTTTACAATGTTGAGTTCAAGTATAGAAAAAAATGCAAAAAATAGCTTCAATTTGTGTTTAACTATTAAAATAGTTGAACAAACGGGGCCCACAGGAACAACGGAGCGAGGAGTCAGACAGGGTGACACTATATCACCCAAACTATTCAATCAAGCTTTGAAAGACGTTATGAGGAAATTACAATGGGAAAAACGGGGTATTAACATAAATGGCCAATACTTGAATCATAAAGATATGCAGACGACATTGTAATTAATAACAGATAAAAGGGAAGAATTACAAAAATATGATGAATGAATTAAATAGCGAATCAACAAAAATAGGTCTACAAATGAATTATAATAAAATGAAAATTATGACCAACTAACCAGAAGAATTACAATTGCACAAACAACTACAGAACAAGTAAAAGAATATGTGTATTTGGGACTAGTTAAATTAAATAAAGAAAATCAGACCGGAGAAATAAAGAGAAGGATACGGTTGGCTTGGGCATCCTTCGGAAAACTTCCTATACTAAAAAATAGAAAATACCCCCAATATTTAAAAACAAGAGTCTTCAACCAATGTATACTTCCTGTTCTCACCTACGGTTCTCAAACTCGGATTTTTACAAAGAAAAACATGAAAAAAATAGCAAAGACCCAAAGAGCCATGGAAAGGCAAATGCTGAACATCAGGCTATCAGACAAGAAAAGAAATACTTGGATCCGCAACAAAACAAAAGTGACCGATGTATTAACGCAGATAGCAAAACTTAAGTGGAAGTTCGCTGGACATACCATAAGACAGATGGGATAAGATGGTTATACACTGGAGACCATATAGTTACAAAACGAAAAAGTAGGAAGGCCACAAATGAGATGGTCAGATGACTTAAAGAAACACGCAGGCCCGAAGTGGATACAAACTGCCTACAATATAGAGACGTGGAAGAAGGAAGAGGCCTGTGTCCAAAATTGGACAGCAAGGACTGTATAGATTGTGTTTAAACCATTTATGGCACTTCATTTTGTAATCTTAGTTTATAATTAAAAAAATTACCAAAAAAATTTGTTTGTTATAAAAAATAGGTCTTATAGACCCACTTATAATACTTATGTAATTGCTTTTGACTTACAGTAGTTAAGGGTTAAAATATATTATACAATAATACTCGAACCAACAGGCAACTTAAGTCAGTAAAACCACATTAAAATAGATGTATTTTAATTGTTTAAAATCCTGTCGCTTTTAAAAGTTTTCCTGTCTCAAAAGTTTTGAAAAAGTAATTTAAAAAAATAAATTTTTCATATAATCATCATTTTACAAAATGTGTTTAAGATTTTATGAAAAAGTTGAAAAATATAATAATATATTGAATATTCTGTTAAAAATAACAAAGTTTCTTTTTAGTATTAACGTAACTAATATTTAGTTGTAAATATTTGGGACATGCAAATCAGCTACAGTTATTCGAAACTACAAATTTTTACATTTGTAATCTCCTTAGTTTCACATATAACTAATGTGCAATTTACGTGAACCCACCTTGTATATTGATATATGTTATAAGCAGATTATATAACAAATAGATAAAGTAGTTTTATTAAAAAAACCTAAGACAGCTTTATAAAATTTGTATGTTAATGCATTGAAAAACTTACGACTTTTTCGGTTTCAGCTGATGTTTTTTTTATTCTTTCCTGTTTAGGTTACACTATTCTTAATAATTAATTAATCTCGACGCCGACGAACTTACTTCAAAATACACCACTCACTATTGTAGTCTCCATAAATGACTGAATGGATCTATTTTACTACGAACTTCAAAGCTTAAAACAATCCGTGGTAGCTCTCCGTTCGATTTTTTCTAAAATTACAATTAAAGAGCTGTACATTCAGCTCAATGTATAATGTGAATGGGATATGTTCGGAGCATTGTAGTAGTTCTTTTTAATCTTAATTCAGTCTTTTTTTAACATATGAATTTCTAGTTACGAATTGAATTGCTCATAATTTTGAAATGAATATCATAAGGAAATTATTCTGTAACAATTTTCTATATGTTCATTTTATTATACTACTCATTTCATTCCTAGAGACCACTCAGTTATTGACGTCAATTTACCATGGATTTCTCTAAATAATTGCCATATTAGTTTTCATATTTTTCGCTAAATATGTTAAACATTAATGGGATAATTACGTTATTAAAGAATAAGCCTTTTTTGTCACAAGCTTATAAACTGGTTTAACAGTTGAAATCTGTCATACTACAGATTTCAACTGTTAAACCAGTTTATAAGCTGTGACAAAAAAGGCTTATTCATTAATGGGATAATTACGTTATTAAAGAATAAGCCTTTTTTGTCACAAGCTTATAAACTGGTTTAACAGTTGAAATCTGTAGTATGACAGCATGAGATACTTAAAAAAGACTCTCATCTAGGGATTTAGCAATTTTTTAGTGAAACTATTTTTAAATAAACAATCAAAACTTCAAATTCAATATTTTGCTCATAACTAAAACTGGTCTATTCAGAGATTTGACGGCAACATACAAGTTTCTCAGAAAAAATGAGATGCACAAACTAAGATTATGCTTAATTAAAATTGGTTAAACAAAAGAGTTATTACAAAATAATCAACAAAATCGCTGATTTTAAATATTATTAATAACTTCATTATTGTTCATTAAAATTTGTTTAAATGAACTTGAACATAAGGTCATATCATGTTTGAATTATGTACAAAAGATAAGCCAGATCGGTTATATAGTTTTTGCGAAATTTAGTTTGTTTATTAAGATTTTTTTAAAAATTTTAAGCTTATAAACATCTACAATACCTCCATAGAATTTGGGTAAAATTAAATGGCTAAAGATATTCGGAAAGCTTGTTAAAAACACAACTTAATAAAAATGTCCTATGACCCTTAGAAGCCAACATAACTCTTTTTTTAAATCACTGCTAAATTAACCAATCTTTAAAAGAAATGTCAAAGTTTTTAACAAAACTTTTAGCAAACGAAATGGTTGAAAAGTAGTGTAAACAGAAGTATTAAAACCAATAAGTACTTTGCGTTCCGACTAGAGAAAAGCTAATGGTGGTAGTCGACTGAAGGGCCATCCGTGCTCTCTTAAAAATCCAATATGGTTTCAAAATATAGCTCGTGAAAAAAATGATATATTTCAGGTTCTACTGGAATAAATCTTTCTTTTTTTTTAAACTGGGGTACAACGTTATGTTAACAATAAATAACATTTATCTTATTTTCATTGCAAAATTATCTAAATATCCGTTGGCCTTTTAATTCGTCCTTCATCGTCAATTTATTTCAAGCTTTTACTGAGATCGTAAACTTTTGAAAATTTCGTAGGTATAGCTTAAAAGAAAGAAAACGACATTATTAAATCGTTTTCGTTTATCGTCATCAGAGTAGATGGCACTTTTATAGCTATTTACTAGAAGTGAAAAATAAGCAATAGATATTCACCGACTTTTCTGTTTGTAAATTTGTATCAGCCCAAGTCTTTGACGACGCAGGGTTATGCAGAAATACCGTTATAAGAAACTATTAATACCGATTCATACACGGAAGGTTTGACGAATTATGCTCTTGCACCATCATTATTATCATTCTCAACGTATTCTACCGATTATGGTGCAGCCTCCCCTTACATAATCATTCTTCATTTCTGCCCACGAATATCTAATATTCGCTTTTTTGTACCAAGTTGTACCGTTTTGTTTCCTTAAGTCATAGTCTCATCTTACATTTAGACGTCTTCTTGCTCTCTTGACGCCTTTTGGTTACCACAGTGTAATTCTAGTGGGCTATGTTTGTCAGTTCTTCTTGATAAATGTCTCGCCCACTGCCATTTTTAAGATTTAAGACTGTTTATTACATTAGTGACCTTGATTTTCTGTCTGGTCTATTCTATTCTTTTTCGAGCTCTCTTTGTTATACCTAGCATGTATCGCTCCATTGACCTTTGAGTGCCTTTGAGGTTCGCCATTATAAGGAGCCAGATTTATGTATTAATTGTCCTAGGTATACGTACTAATCTATTTTCTCAAGCGCAGTGTTGTTTATTATTACATCTTATACATCCACTATCTCGGTGTACGTGGTTTTTCAAGTGGGCCAAGTTCATTTTTAGGCCAACTTCATTGTTTAGCTGCATATAGGTCGCTTATAATTTTTTGTAGTTCTGCAGGATTACATCCAATCAGAACAATGCCGTCTAAAAGTTTGAAAAGGCTGAGGTATTATCCATCAATGGAAAGGCCTTTGTTCTGTCAGTTTATTTTGCTGAATATATTTTCTAGAATTGCAGTTAAGATCTTTGATATTGCGTCTCCTTGTCAGACGCTTGTGGTAGTGGGAAATTCTGGAGTGTTTTCAATTAATTTGTGCCCAATATTAATATCTCGGGATTAGTCGGAAAAATCGTAAGTGTGTTGCAAAATCAAGGAAGAACCAATTTCTCTAAGTCTTTGAAAAAAGTTCTTCTAGTTCTGCAAATTGGATATCACACAGCTTATCTAACCTTTTTAAAGAAAGGTGTACCCTTTTAGACGTTTATTAATTGAGGAGATACATAATAGTCAGACGTTACCAAATCTAGTGAATAAAACAGATATTCCAGTAATTTAGACTCTAAATGACAAATTGTTTTAATAGCAACATGCAATTTGTGCACAGAGTCCTTGTCCAACAAAACGAAATTTCTTTGCATAACTTTTCGGCTCGTGTTTTCCCAATTTTTTTTCGTAGAGTGTTAAGTAAACGTCGAATAGTAATTCCCATGTGTGTTCTACTCATATCCAGAAGATCTATCGTGATTAGTCTTTGGCAAGAAAATTTTTTACCAGACTTTTAGGCCTTGGGAACCAAAGTGTCTTCATTCTATCGATTGCTGCTTTTTTTATGGGTCTTACAAAATTACCTAAGTTTCATCCGTAGTAAGAACACGGGTTAAAAGTATTGCATATTTTTGACACTAAGCACATATGTGTTTATATAAAATATGGGACACATATGCCCATATTCGATGATAAGTCATATGAGCTAGACTCTCTAATCAGAAGTATTAAGTATTCTTATAAATCAGTGCTTTAGATATTTGTTTTAGCCCAATTCGACGATATGATATCTTTAGGGAGAGTGTTTCCACAGTGGATCATTTTTTTTTTCAAATGACATTTTTTTTTAGAAAAATTAGATTTTTGTATAATTTGTTTGTAATATCGCAAATATTAGACATTACTTGTCATTATAGCAGCGATTGGTTTGAATTACCTAATAATATTATCTATCTTTTACTATTTTTTTTATTACCATGTCATTTGTTTCAGTGTGCCCCAAATATGGGGCACACTGAAACTATCGGTGGGGTACAATGAAACACTTTCTAAACAAAAATATGTTTAATGTAAAATATGTAGTGTCATACAAGTTTTACTCACTAGGACATAAATGAACTTATTAATAGATATATTTTACCGAACGTCATGATTATTAAAATTTATTTCAAAACTCATGTAGGCATTTTGTCTTGACGTTGAGCTAGAAAGAATCGGTTGAGGTAAAAGCATTTTAATATCTTCTAACCGAACAACTGAAATATCTGGATTTGTAGGAAAGAAGAATTTGCCAGTTACTTTTGCGCTTTTCCTCATAAAGAAAATTTCAAATTCATCTTTTTCCAAAACGTTCAATATTTTCCTAACAAAGTAAATCAAATTCTTGGTTGTAAACTGTACCAAAACGAAGTTATTTTTAGTTGGAGGTCTGGTTAATTCCTCAGTAAGATCTGGAATTGGATCTTCCGGTATCCAATCGCTTTCACTTGATGATTCCTGCCATTCTTGTTCTTTGCCATCATTATCATATGTAATTTTTCTTGTCACCTTTTTTAACAGCTGTTTGGTTTACTGTTTTTCTACTCAATTCTATTTTAGCTAGTTCGACCTTTTCAGGAGTGTCAGTCGCAATAATTGTTTTTCCTTGCCTTCTAGATTTCTGAATCTTTCTTTTTTGTGCCTTTGGAAATCCTCGAAAGATTTGTGGAGAAACAAAAAGAAGATTTATTATTGGTTTTATTTTCTGCTGGCGTTTCATCAGTTCCCTCGATGCCTTGCTGTTTTTCTGTTTCTTGCTCAGGCTGTTGAATAACTGTTGGTTCAGAATGATTTTCTGGTCTGTCTGTTACAGCCGACATGAGGAAATCGTCATCTGAAAATATTTCTGGATCATAAGGGAAGATGCCAGTTTTCTTAAATCCTGATGATTGATCTGATGTTCGTAGGTGTCATTGATCTTTTATACGCAATTTTGACAAAACTTCCGACATTAAAAATATTTACTGGAATACCAGGGTGATTAAGAAGCCAACCTTGCATGGCATTGTTATAATGCGCCTTGAACGATGAAAATACTGCTACATCTAAGGGCTGCATTTTGTTTGAGCAGTGTGGAGGTAGTGTCAATATTGTGACTCCATTCGACTTTGCAAGATCCAAGGTTTCCATTGACAAATGGCTCTCGTGATTATCCATGATGAGAAGGCTGGGGTTGTTACAAGAACTAGAACAATATTTTATAAAATGTTCCATTACTTGCGGAAATAATTCCCTGTTCATCCATCCAGAAGAAGCAGCCAATCCCAACGTACCAGCTGGAGCATCTTGTATCATCATTTCCTTGAAATGAACTCTGGGAAATACCGTGGCCGGAGGTAAGGCATAATCACCAGCACAAATGATACTGCAGGTCGTTACAAGAACCCCTCTATCCCCACTAGTACATTGAGAGACCTGTTTCATACCTTTTTTGGCAAAATTTTAGGAGGAGCATGAACTGTGGTGGTTCCAGTTTCGTCTAAATTAAATATTCTACTGCCATCACTAAAACGAGACTCACACGCGCTATCTCAGAGTAGATTTTTGAAAAAAGTTGAAACATTGTGCCTGTTAAATTCAGTAGAAGATAAACTACAAGCTTCTGGTTTTCAACAACTTAATTCTGGATGCCTTTTCCTGAAGCCAAAATACCACTCTCTACCTGACATTTTTTGTTCTTTCCAATTATTAGGGATTTCCTTATTGTTTTTTATTGCTGACTCAAACGCAAGCTTGCGGCATTCCAGTGGAGTAAGTCCATAGCACATCTTTGCAGAGGTCAAAATTTAGTCAACTAAGGTTTTCACTTCATCATGGGTAAAAATTATCCTCACATCATATTTGGGACGAAAAACAGTGTCTGAATCGGGGTTCGCTTTAACTTTGTGTACATACCTAAAATAAAAGAAAAACTATTTTTAGAAATGAAAATTAGTGCATCATACAACAGAAAAAGTTACTTAAATGCATCTGATTTCTTACCTAAACAAAGTAACATAGGCAACACCTTGTAATTCGGCTGCTCGTCTTATAGGCAGATTTTCTTGAACAACGAGACGCACAGCTGCTTTCATCTGCTCTTGACTGAAAGTGCCAATGTTTGTTTTGCGCTTACGGTTACGAGCCATCTTAAACTTGGATGACAACTAAAAAATAAATAATTAAAACATTGTTGCATGTGTCATGGGGTACAGTGAAACATGTTTCACTGTGCCCCACATGGACTTGTTTCAATCTGGACCATTAAGCACTTTTCCCAACAATTAACTTAACAACCTAACCTAAAACATTCAAAATGCCTCAAATTTCAGAAATCATCAATCAATTATGTACCTTACCCCGCAACGTTCTTAGCAAATATTAAATTAAATAATTGGAGACTTGGAAAATATATCACTTAAAATTTACTTGGAACCAGAAAAACAATATTTTTTTCGTCGCAACAGAACGGCGGATTTACACACACTGAGGTTAAGATAACAAGTAGAGGACGGCGCGAACTTATCTGAAGCGAAGGTTGCGTTGATTTGGCGCGGTATTTGAATTTTATAATCTCTTTGTTTCAGTGTGGAACATGTTTCGCTGTGGAACACCCTGCCCTACTGGTGTTACTGGCTAAAAACATAACAAACAAAACGTCTATCGTAAACATTGGTACACAGTTTTATTTCATTTTCGTTAAAAGTTATATTTACCTTTTTACCATTCATAAATAAAATAGTTGCAGTTTATATCTATCTTGAAAACTGCATCTGCACATAATATTTTAGTATCAACTCTTGTAGTAAATTCATTCCACTAAAGCGCATAGCTGTTATTTGTTATAGTTTCCTGTTTTTAAGATTGTAATTTACATTACCACTTTTGTATACTTAACTTCACTAATATTTAGCCAACAATTCATTCTTGGATATTATTATAGTAGGTTGAAAATACAACAAAAGCTGATTCCAATTTTTTTGCTTGGATTTATTTCAGATAAAACAATAAACAGATCTCATGAATAAACTATTATCAAATTTACGTTTTTTGTTTGTAACTTATGTGTCAAGGAACCATTATTTTTACCTAGACTATGCTTTTGCTTAATTTACCCGGCTATGCGTTAAGCCAATTACTCGGTGTCTAAAAATATATTTTGTTTATAATTTTGTCTTTAAATTTACTTTTTTATGATTCAATCAGGAATTTATTTATCTAACTGCTTAAAAACTGTAGTCAGATGTGCAGGAGCTGGTAGTTAGGTAAAAATTAAATTAAAACAATAATTATTACCATGCCGATAATTACATTTTTCTCAATATAACAAAAATTTTTGCGCTGGATCCCTTTGGTGTACATACATAGAAAATTATAGGATTTGACATTTGTTCTATACAGGGTGAGTCATGAGGAACTTTACATACTTCTAACATATGTAGAGTCCCTCAGGGAGCATATCATGTGGCCACTAAAAAATGTCAACTCCTCTTCTTTATTAATTAACAGGGTGATTTGTGTAATTGACCATTTATTTCATTTTACTGTACTGTTTATACGGCTCATTTGATTTTTTTAATTTTTGCATCATACAGTACACTACTATCAAGCATTCGACTGGTATTAGCTAAACTAAAAAATTCCAGGACTGGTTTTGGAAAATAATTTAGGGATTCGTATTAAATATTACACTCAGTATAAATTTTTTTTAAAATGCAATAAGTGATTTTCAAACTACATAAATAGCCAATGAAAACGACATATGCGACAATGTTGTCGCACTTTTATTAAATTTTTAGTGAACGATCAAATCTTACCAAAAATAGAACAACCATAATGAAGTATCAAATTATAAGGTATTAATTTAAACAAATGTTATAAATTTCAAACATTTTAATTAAAATGAGTTCCTACAACATAATCTAATACGTAGAAAATTAACATCTTTACTGTCACTTTGTATTATCTCTACGATAGAATCAATTGTTTTTCAATTTTAAATTTTTACTCATAGATCGTATTGGGGCATTATTTTCGATAAATAATAAATTAAATTGATTAAAAAGTCAAACCTCTTGTATGTGTTAGTTTTTGTTGATTGTAAATGATTAAAATTTTATGTCAAATAATAATAGATTGCATCAACTGTACTAAATAAAAATAAATCTAACAAAGTTTAAAATGAAGGTTGGCGTTGACGTTTCTTGATATTTTATACCCATTGTCATTATTGTCATTATCAATTGTTATTTATGTGTACAAGAATTCATATTTCTTCTGTCATATCTACGTTAAGTACATTGTGTTAGTTTTGGTAGAGCTTTTGTTACTTTCGTTCAAAATGCCATATCAGTTTTCAACCACAGAATATGCAGACATAATATTTGTTTATGGATTCTGTAATGGGAATGGTAGGGCTGCTAGTAGAGAATATCGCAGGAGATTTCCTAATCGTCGAACTCCCAGTCATCCAACATTTGGGTCAGTTTTTAATTATTTGCGAGAAAATGGCACTTTTCCTAGTGGAACAACAGACCGACATGTAGATGAAGCGCAGGAAGATGACATTATGGACGCCGTTACTATGAACCCTACAATAAGCACTAGACAAGTAAGTCGAGAACTCAACGTTACTCAATCAAAAGTAAGTAGAGTCTTACAAAAAAATAATCTATACCCATATCACATTCAAATGGTTCAGCGACTACATGCTGGAGATGAGATCGATAGGTTGGAATTTTGTAGATGGATTAACAATAATCGACCAACGCTATACAGGACACTATTTACAGATGAAGCCCAATTTACCAGAGACGGGATAAATAATTCACGAAATTCATATGTGTGGGCAGAAGAAAATCCCCATGCTATTCGAGAACGTCGTTCTCAGTTAAGGTTTTCGGTTAACGTGTGGATTGGTGTCATAAATAACCAATTAGTAGGTCCTCACTTTTTTGATGGTCCTTTAACAGGGCAGGTCTATTTGAACTTTCTACAAAATATTTTGCCGAATTTGCTTGCCAACGCGAACGTTGCTATCCTAGGGATGTATTTTCAGCATGATGGGGCACCCCCACACTTTTTACTGGCAGTGAGACAACATCTCAATAATGTTTATGGCAACAGGTGGATAGGACGTGCAGGTCCTATTTCGTGGCTTTTAAGATCCCCTGATTTCAATCCCGTTGATTACCATATTTGGGGACGATTTAAGCAACTAGTTTACGCAGTGAATATTAATAACCGACAACAATTAATTGATAGAATTATACATTGTTGTAATACTATTAGAAACGATCCCCAGAGTATCCGTAATTCAATACGTCAATTAACAATTCGGCAACAAAAATGTGTACAGGCTGCAGGGTTCCATTTCGAAAATCTATTTTGAATTATTTTTATTTTGTTACCATTATTGTATCTTTTCCAGTTCTAATTTATGGGTTTATCATAACTATGTACATATTTTTAGTTTTTTTTTTATTATTCTTCGTTATTGTTAGTAGTTACTGTTTTTTGTTGTGCAGGGACTCAGTTTATCATTTCAATTAAAATGTTTGAAATTTATAACATTTGTTTAAATTAATTACCTTATAATTTGATACTTCATTATGGTTGTTCTATTTTTCGTAAGATTTGATCGTTCACTAAAAATTTAATAAAAGTGCGACAACAATTGTCGCATATGTCATTGTCACGATTTAAGCAACTAGTTTACGCAGTGAATATTAATAACCGACAACAATTAATTGATAGAATTATACATTGTTGTAATACTATTAGAAACGATCCCCAGAGTATTCGTAATTCAATACGTCAATTAACAATTCGGCAACAAAAATGTGTACAGGCTGCAGGGTTCCATTTCGAAAATCTATTTTGAATTATTTTTATTTTGTTACCATTATTGTATCTTTTCCAGTTCTAATTTATGGGTTTATCATAACTATGTACATATTTTTAGTTTTTTTTTTTAATTATTCTTCGTTATTGTTAGTAGTTACTGTTTTTTGTTGTGCAGGGACTCAGTTTATCATTTCAATTAAAATGTTTGAAATTTATAACATTTGTTTAAATTAATTACCTTATAATTTGATACTTCATTATGGTTGTTCTATTTTTCGTAAGATTTGATCGTTCACTAAAAATTTAATAA
The DNA here is from genome assembly GCF_040954645.1 of Diabrotica undecimpunctata. Taxonomy (NCBI): domain Eukaryota; kingdom Metazoa; phylum Arthropoda; class Insecta; order Coleoptera; family Chrysomelidae; genus Diabrotica; species Diabrotica undecimpunctata. The sequence goes on from NW_027313075.1 coordinate 12,525, forward strand.
AAGTGCGACAACATTGTCGCATATGTCGTTTTCATTGGCTATTTATGTAGTTTGAAAATCACTTATTGCATTTAAAAAAAAATATATACAGGGTGTAATATTTAATACGAATCCCTAAATTAATTTTTCCAAAGCCAGTCCTGGAATTTTTTAGTTTAGCTAATACCAGTCGAATGCTTGATAGTAGTGTACTGTATCATGCAAAAATTTAAAAAATCAAATGAGCCGTATAAACACTACAGTAAAATGAAATAAATGGTCAATTACAAAAATCACCCTGTTAATTAATAAAGAAGAGGAGTTGACATTTTTTAGTGGCCACATGATATGCTCCCTGAGGGACTCTACATATGGTAGAAGTATGTAAAGTTCCTCATGACTCACCCTGTATTTAATAGCAGACATTGACAAGTTATGGACAAACTATAGACTAATTTGCCCATTAAGACCAGTTCTAGACAATCTGCTTTTTTTTATCTCGGCGTCCATTTTATTCCTACGAGTTGGAAAGAAATATTGTTAGGATTGGCAGTGCGGCTATATCATACCAAGACTGTAATTCCCCAGTAGACCAGTGTAATAAGGCAAAAATATATCTTGATTTTTTTTACGTATAATACTTATAAAAACATATTCTAATTTGTGATTCATGTTATATTCAAAAAAATGTACTTTTTGGCATTTTTTCATTGAAAAATAGAAGGTTTTGAAGATTTATTGGCCTAATCGTCTTTTAGATCATACAGAAAGCTTCAAAAGGACAATTTGTAAAAACTTATGATGATGAAGACGATGGTATGTTTGGCATGGAAACTAGTCCATTTGCCACAGATCTTTGAATGATTTATGTTAAGTGATGGATTCGCCCGATGATGGAAATTCATTTTATATAACAATAAAACACTGAAACTTTTGTTTTCAAAATTTCCACAAAATTTATTATAATATTTTCTCACTACAGCTGTTTCGGCAGAGTGCCTTTCTCAAGTGACCTATTTTTGGATATGTTTACAAATTATAGTCTTTACGAAATAGGTTGAGGACGGGAGAACTGTTTGTCTTAAGTTGGTCATTCAGAATTATGTCTGTGTTTTTTAATTTGTGATTTACGTTACGTTTATGAATTGAAACTTGATTGTAACAAATTTATATTAAATATACGGATGCATATAAGCGATAGCATATAAGTTCGTATATTGATTTCTAATTCAGTGACAGTAGATGGATTATGTTTACTGGAAGTTATACATTACTTTTAACCAGGTTTTCATAAAACGTAGATGAGAGTGCTTTATTTTTAATACATCTAAACAGGAGAAAATATCATCGCATGAGCACTGTCCTGATTTTATCCGGAGTGAGCCAAGTGAGCCAAGTGAGCCGGACCAGCACCGTGATTAGTTTTTAATTTTGTGATAGTTGCTACTGATCGTTTGGATAAGTGATAATCGAATATGTTTGATTATTTTTTTAGGGATGGTAATGTAGGATGAATCTTGTAATAATGATTATTTGATGTATTCGCCAGAATGACTAGAATCCTTAGCAAGCTTGTCTAATACTTCATTACCTTTTATCACGGTGTGATTTTGTCCAAATAAATATTAAATCTTTGTTTCTTATTTTTTGTTCAATGTCACATATCAGCTCACATTTTTTACGGTTTAACTCAGTGTTAAGTCCGCCAAGAACTAGAGTCATCTTGCAAATTTGCGTGCTCTAGCCAATAAAGAGCTTTCCTAATAGCTATAGCTTCTGCAGTGTAAATAGAGCAATGCGAAGGAAACTTATTTTAAATGATTTGTAATTGGAAGTAACGTACACTGCAGGCTATACCTTTCCATCTTTCAGTTTAGAGCGATCTGTGTAAATTATAGTTTTATTACTAAATTCACTCAATATGGAGTTTAACAACTTATTGGAGTTATTTATTTCACTTATTTAACTTATGGAGTTATTTATTTTATGTGAATCTGAATATTTAGGAAATATAATATTTGGTTTTTTGAAGATCGTATTAAATTCTAATTTATAGAATGGTTTAATAGAATTTGTTTAAAATGTAACCAATAAGTCATTGGTTTCTAGAAAGGCATCCGCTAATGGTGGTAAATTTCTTATTTTCCCATAATTGTCTAGATTTTGTATGGATAATTCATACTGCATACTCCGTAAGCCACTTGTTCTGGCACTTAATTTTAATACATATTTTATTGCCAATAATGTTCTATGATTTTCTAATGACATTTTATTACTTTCAGCAGGTAACAGAGGGCATGGTGTTGACTTCATAGCACCCAAAGTTTATCTTAAACCTTTAAACTGAATACGATCTATGTTTAGTTTATGTATATTGCTTGCTGATCTGTATAACATACATTTGTAATCCAAAATTAATCGCACGTAGGTCCTGCAAAACATTAATGCAACTTTGGGATCAGCATCATATCTCCTGCAAGCGACACATTTATTTAAGGAGATTGATGCCATTCTCAATCTTGTTTTTACATATTGGACATTTTTGGACCATAGTAATTTGGGGTATAGGATTATACCAGGATATTTATACTAACTAACAACAGGTAAAACTATCCTGACTGAATCGGGCTTAATACAGACCCCTATGGTAATCCTATATGAGTTATTCTTGTACCACGTAACTGATTACTATGGTGTTTGATATATAAAGTTCGGTTGCTAAAACTATTTACTATATTAGCGGATTAATTTGTGAATAACCTTAGTTTGCATAACTTTAAATGCATTATTGTTAAATTAACACAGTCTTAAGTGCCTATAGGGCCTAGAAAAAAACATGCTAAATATTAATTTTTAGAAAAATTTAATTGGATATCTGTTGTTAAGTGACTTATTTTATCTAGTGTACCAAGACCAGATCGAAATATATTCTAAGTGCTTGGTAAAAGCTTATAGTGTTCTACTGTCCAGTTAAGACGATTTTTGATAACTTTTTCGAAAGTTTTTGTTATACAAGACAATGGAGAAATGGGTCGACAAGACGATGAGGGAGTCTTGTCTTTGTTAGGTTTGATAAAAATACATATAATTGTTTCTTTTATTCTATCAATGTAATTTCCTACCATAAGCCAATCACTAAATATTTTTAATAAACGATTTTCACCTTATCGGGGAGGTGGTTAATTATCGAATTAACGATATATGTGATATATAATCTTTTCCGGGCGCAGTAAATTTTGATATTTTAATAGCTGCATCCAGTTCTTGATTGCTTATTGGATTTTATAGTAATGTAAAGTTAAGTTACTAGAATTGCATATTGTTACTTATTTGAATTGGTCTTAAACGTATGGTGGAGCGAACTTCTCAAGTAACTCTTCTATTAGATCTGTTGAATTTGGTTGTGTTTTTGAATGATAATTTTTGTTAGCCATTTTATTAACAAATTTCCATATTTTATTAAGCGGTATATATTTATTATTAGTATTAGCAAAGTTCATGATGTTTTTTTTTCGTGAGAACAACTTTGCATTTAGCTTGGATGTGTTTAAATTTAAAATAATTTTTAAAATTTGAGATAATAATGTACTCTCGAAAACCTTTTTTTCGTCAAGATATTAAATTTTTACATTTGTCGGCCCACCGTATGGGAAGACCGGATTTTGGTTAAAAGTATTTTTGAGTAATCATAGCAGAATCTGCAGCTTCGCTACTTGTTTTTATTAAGTTATTAAACGTTTCCAAAGATGTAACATCTAGAGAATGAATCTATGGAAGGCCTTTTTCCAAGTAATTTTTAAATGTAGACCAGTCCGCTGATGACTATTTCAATTTTGTGGAGGTATGAATTGTTATTGGAGAATATTTCAAATTTACGGGGATAGGTATATGGATTGTACCTAGTGAGTCAGATAGATTATTCCAGGTAGTAAAGCCTGTTAAATAAGGAGATACTAATGTTAAGTATATCATTAAAGGACGCTCGTTAGGTCTGGATATTTTGGTTGGTCTTCCGTCCATTATCGTGTACGAAACACCATCTAGAGTGATGACTATTAAAGTAGCCACCAATTAAAACTCTGCCTTTAATTTGTCCAAATAAATTTTTCCAATCTTTGGATGAGACATATATTTTAGGTTTGTAAACACATAGTATTGAATTTAACTTGTTCTAGAAAAACACCGCAAACCTCTACATTTCGATTATAATTTGTTTTAAATTTTATATCTAAAAAAGAAATGTACGCGCTATCTCAGAGTGCAACGCCTCCATAGCCGTCACATCTATTAACTCTTACATTATTAAATAATATTTTTTTCCTGTGTCATGTATTAAGTACATGGTCACGATGGTACTACACCTCGCTCTTAGGGACGCGCTATCTCAGAGTAGAATATCTTTATTTTCCCGTTTTTTTTAATTAAAAATTGATAAATAATTTACGGAGATATTTGCAAAAAAAAGCAGTTTTTTTTTTGCACTAATTTATAAATTTAATTAATTTTTTTTATTAACAAAATAAAATATTATTAATACATTTCAACATTGAGGAACTACCGTCCTTTAAATTTGTGCGAAATTTCCCCCCGATCGGTCAAATAGTTTAAAAGATATTCAATTTGTTTATCCCTGGGACTAATTATTTAAAACCATTGAACTTGCCCTATGAATGATGCTAGACACATTTAACAAATTTCATAGGATTCTTTAAGACTTATACTATCTCAGAAGTTAAATGAATATTGAGTTTTCATCGAAAAATTATTTACAAAATAAACATTTGAAAAAGGGGTATGTTTTTTACTTATAAACAATTGTAATAATTTCTATATTTTTTAAGCTACAGACTTGTACGTACAACCATTAGATAGCTGGTAAAAAAACTCACATTTAACAAAAAAAATAAACCTTCTATGAACAATAGGAACGAAGTTAGCGACAATTTTTTTTGTTAATTATATCTCCATTGTTTATAAACATTAAGAAGTAAAATTTGCACAAATTTTGAATGAAAATCTAAACTTTATATTGAATTTTATAGCTATAAAATTCATCCAATTTTTTCGAAACTTAAAACCTTTCGAAACGAAGTTACTTTCGAAAGAATCGACATAGGAAAGTGGAGGGAAAACTGTTTTAGCTCCTCGCTGCAAAATTTAATATTATGGTTACGGATTTATCATTCAAAAAGCTTCAACAGTTCTGTAGGAATTTCATCAGGTCGATTTGCTTTTCCATTTTTTAGCGTTTCTTATTGCGTATTCTACTTCTTTTTTCAATATGTCTGGCCCAGTTGCATTGATTATCTGAATTAAGTTGTTTCTATCGTCTTCAAATAATTCATTTAGGTATTCTGTCCATCTTTTTATTTTATTCTCTAGATCTACAATAAGATTTCCATCTTTGTCGTTAAGTTTACCTATTTGGCATTTCTTTATGCTTCCTGTTATTTCTTTTACTTTTTTGTGCATATTGAACGCATCGTACTTTTTCTCATAGGTTTCCATTTCTTTCACATTGTTCTTTAATCCACTCCTCTTTGGCTTCTTTTATTCTCTTTTTTTATGTGTTTATTTATTTGTTTGTATTTGTCTGGGTAATTCTTCATCTTTCTTCTTTGTTCCATCAAGTCTAGTATATCTTGTGTCATCCACCCCTTATTCTTTGTTGTTGTTTTTATAAGATGTTTCTTTCCTGCTGTTTGTATAGCTGTATTTATGTACTTTAATTTTTGGTTAACGTTGTTTGTATCGTTAATTTGTTGCTGCACTGAAAGGAGGTTTTCATTTATTTCTTCTCCTGTTTCTTGTCGTATATTTTTGTTTCTAAGTTTATTTAAATCTAGTGCCTTTCTGTGTGGTCTTCTAATCTTTTTTTGGTCTCGCCTCTATCACAGTAACTAACGAGTTATGATTACCTCCTTGCTATCATAATGTAGTCTATTTGATTTCTCACTATTTTTTCTTTGGTATGTTGTGAAGATGTCCATGTACATAACCGTCGAGGAGGTAATTTGAAAAAAGGTATTTGTTATTACGAAGTCTTCACTTTGGCAAAAATTGAATCAATCGATCTCCTCTGTCATTTCTGTTTCCAAGCCCATATTTTCCTACTTGTTCTCCTACCTTACCTTGATCCACCTTGGCATTAAGATCGCCCATTAATATGTTAATGTATGGAAAGACTGACTTAATAAGTGAAGACAAACAACCTGCAACAAAAAGGTTCAGACCTGACAGTGAAGTCGAATAAATGAATCAAATTTTAACTTTTAAACCAATGTATGTAAAGAAAATAAAAAAAAGTATAGTTCAATAAACATTGCAAAATTTAATAAGGCAAGTGATGAAAAAAATCGACTTATTTTATCAAAGCAGTAAGGCAGATTAGATTAATATTGTATATCATATTTGTAAGAAAAAATAGAATAAAAAATTAATATTGTTAATTATAAAAATACAAACAATTATAATTAATATAAGGAATATAATAATATAATGTGTAAAAAAATTACCTGATATTTAATTTATAAAATATGTAAGTATTATTACATCATTGATATAAAATGAAAAAAACATATGTTGATTTTCCGGGATTTTCCGATATTTATGGTGGGTGAAAAATTATGTCATCATTATTAATACTGCGACAAACTATTCGAGAAAATTTAAAAAAAGTAAGTATTCAGGGTGAATTTCAAATGGACTCAATTTTTCCGAGTTTTCCCATATTTTCCGGCCAGTGAAAACTATGTAGTTATTCATATTTTGACGAGCTTACCCCAGAATAAAAAAAAGAGGCTTGCAGCTGCAAAGGAAGCCGAGATAATGTAAATTTTTCCTACGTGTTGCAATTTGAAGTTCCGATGCCGAAAAAAAAAAAAAACGGAGCTGAAACAGATATCTCCACTTTCCTATGTTGATCTTTCGAAAGTACCGTGGTTTCGAAAAATTAGATAAATTTTATAAGTTTCAATATAAAGTTTAGATTTTCATTCAAAATTTGTGCAAATTTTTACTTCTTAATGTTTATAAACAATGAAGATATGATTTTTTAAAAAATAGTCACTAACTTCGTTCCTATTGGTCTTAAAAGGTTTTTTATATTTTAATGTGAGCTTTTTTACCAGCTATCCAATGGTTGTACGTACAAGTCTGTAGCTTGAAAAATATAGAAGTTATTACAATTGTTTATAAGTAAAAAAACATACCCCTTTTTCAAACGTTTATTTTGTAAATAATTTCGATGAAAACTCAATATGCATTTAATTTCTGAGATAGTCTAAGTCTTAAAGAATCCTATGAAATTTGCTGAATGTGTCTAGCATCATGCATAGGGCAAGCTCAATAGTTTAAATAATTAGCCTCAGGGATAAACAAATTAAATAACTTATAAAATATTTGACTGATCGGGGGGAAATTTTCGCACAAATCTAAAAGATGGTAATTCCTTGATGTTTAAAATGTATAAATACCATTTTATTTTGTTAATAAAAAAAATTAATAAAATTTATAAATTATTGCAAAAAAAACTGCTTTTTTTTGCAAATATCTCTGTAAATTATTTATCAATTTTAATTAAAAAAAAAACGGGAAAATAAAGATATTCTTGACATAAAAAAAATGACATAAATATTGTTTATTTAAAATAAAAGGGAAAAAATTTTATAGACAAAAAAATCAAATTGTGACCCATAAATTATTGCTTAAAAAAAAAACGCATGGTAAAAACTAGGAGTATCTTTTCTTCTATTCATCATCTAGTATCCCCCACCTATGTCTTAAAAGCTTCAGATATCTGCGAAACATTTTTTCCACCTTTTTTTTTAACCAGACTGGGCTAATGGTATAGGTGAATATGTGTGCATATTTGTATAACGTACTTATACAGTATGTCGTCTTCACTCAACAAAAACATAAAAAAAAACTAACAAATTGTTTTGTAAACATGAACTCTATTCGTTTTTTACTTATATTCTAATAATATTACTTTTTGTAGAGAACTAAGGATGCTTTTTAAAAGATAATAAAAGTGAAACGTATTCTAGTAAATTAATAAAAGCAGTTGACGTCTTTCATTTGTCAATAATTGATCGATCAAATCTTTGCAATTCACCTTTTAAGTATATTTTTTATTTTGTCTATTTTGTTTATTTTTTCCAAGTCATTGGAAGAATCCAAGAAATAAATAATGGAAATACGTTTTTACTAGAAACAATAGCACCTTAATTGGATCGTTTTAAAATAATAAAACTATGTAAACACTGACGGCAATTTATTGTTAACACAACAGCAAAGAATATAAAAAACTTTATTTTATTTTGTTGACTAGTAAAAAATATCACAAGATCTTCCTCCGAGTATTGAAATTTTACAAATCGGTTGTTATTATGTTTTTTCCGCGATCTGCCACTCTCTCTGTTCGACCATCTCGTATTTTTCATGGTCTTTGTGTCATCGTCCTGTTCGCTCATCCCTGGCGGGTATTCCTGAAGCGGATTTCCGTTGTGATATTCCATTACTTTCTCCTTTGGGCTGGTGACTCTAATTTTAATTGTTCCATTTCCCCCTGAAAACAAAACGGCCATTAATTATATACATCATTTTTTATATCAGCTTCAGTGGGTAGACACGATAATTTAGATTATCAAAAAAAAAAAAAACAATTAAATTTCTAAAAGTTTTAATGAATCCTTCTATACTTTTTAATTGAAGATTTGTCTTATTGCACAAAACAAAAAGAGAGTAAGCAGTATAACATAATATGGCGATACATTTTTTAAATGTTTTTTTACAAGTTAAGTATATACCAATTGTTAAAGTAAAAAACCTTGCACGTCACTATTTATATAAAGTGACGTCACTTATATTTAAAATTTCCAGAAGGTCAACCTTAGAGTTCAAATTTTCTAAACACAGCTAATAATACGAAACCCATACGGAACTGCTCGATCTTTCATAGGCGTCAACATGGTATAATAATCAGAAAAAATGTAATCATCATTATATTGGGAATTTTAGAATATTATATTGATTAAATAATTAAAAACATGTGTTATTATTATTAATATAAATTTTATGAAATAACTCTTTAAGTCTAATATTTCACAAAATAATAATTTTAATTAAATATATTAAACAATTGTACGCAACTGATCCGGGAATACTTCAAATTTTAATGGCAGTTCAGCGTGTGGCTAAATTGTTTAAAGTGTTGCCGCTTTTTTAGAGTACGAATTTTGTTTATGTTTTGATTTCTTACACAATTTGATCATATTATATTATATATTTATAAATTGTATGTATAAATAATCAAATCCAAATAAGTAGTTTTAATGACATTTTAATGTCGAAATTTTTGTAGAAAATTTATTATAGAAAAAAACGACAATATTTGGTGCTATAAAATGGTGCTCCACCTCCCTATGCGCATGTGGTGAGGCATTAACTAGATGATATGTTTTTTAGAACATGGATTAGAAGGTGTGGTTTTAATCTAATAATAATATTAAAGAATAAAAATCCAGGATTACCACAAGGATAAGAAGAATTCAACTGTAAGGGATGTTAAAAAAATGTATTGTAAAGTTTTAAAAAATCGCATGACGATTAATGTCGCATCTAATCGCATGACTTGTAATCGGACATTTTGGGAATCTGTTGAAATCGCCATAACTGGTTTTTCTCAAACTTGACTCTAGGTAATATGCATTTGTTTTCAGCTGCTGCAGGTTTTCTGCGCTATGATTTGAATAAATCTTTTATTGACATAAGATATTGTTGATATTATTAGGATACAAATTATTGAAGATTATTCAAATTTAACTAGTTTATTTGCCTAAATGTATTATTTGAACCTCGCCGAAGGTAATGTAAATGTAGTAATACCTCCGAAATTATAGCATTTAGAAAGTAAAACATTACTAAAAAAAATAATTAATATTTCTTAAGGATTTCAAAAGGAAAAAAATGTATTAGTATGTTCTATCTGAAAATAATAAAATTTGTTAGATTTTCAGAAAAATGAAAGATTTGACAACAATGTAAATACCACCATAATATCCGCCACATTACAAGACCCTTACACACCAAAGTCTATAAAAATCTTGCAAGTCATTTCCGAGATAATTGAGGCGTTCCATAAATAAAACTCACTCTATGTAATAAGGGAAATCTGAGAAATAAAATAAATAGCAACTCGTAGAGTTGCAAAACAAATACAATTATTGCGCATAAAACGGCACTTCACCTGACTACGAAACTTTTAGTTTGAATGAGCTGTAAATGTAATGCAATTCTGCAAAACCTATTACCGGTTAAGCTTCACGCATAATCCGGAATAGCTAATAAACTTTTGACTAATACGGTTATATACATGATGTTAGTTCATCCATACACTTAGTTAATTAACGACGCGTGTATAAGTTATTAATGGACTATCTACTACATTCAAAATCATATTTGAAAATTACATAGGTAGTTAAATAAATACCCATATGCATAAATCACGTGGTATGTAAAAAATCTAAAAGTATTAATAGACGTAATAAAAAAAAATAAAATTGATATAATAAAATGTTATAAAACAGATGTAGCATTTATAACCTCACTTGGTTTTACAGGTAAATAAGAAAAAACAACAGAGTTAGAATGACATATTTTTAAGCTAAGGAGTCTCATAACGGACAGAAAAGGAACTTACAGGACATTAAGGAAATTACAGAAAAATAACTAGAAATTTCTGAAAAAAAGATGAATACATGGTTGTTTACTACATGGGGATTATTTCGTTTTTTAAAATATTGCATAAAATCCAATAAATTTAGAACCTAAACTAGCTACATTCATATATAGTGTATAGTAGAAGCCACACCACCAAAATGCAGTGCAGAGTGCAGGTAAGATAGACAATGTATTTCCTACAGAAGAACGGCCGACGACGTTGCCGGTTTGCCCCGAGCGGCGCATCAGGACCGGATTTAAGAATCATAGCACTGGAATATACGTACACACAACAATTACCTACGGTTGTAAAAAAATACTATCAATGTTATTTCAACTAACGCATGATTCAATCACATTGTCGTACTAAACAATAACATAAGGAAAAAATACTACAAAAAAAGTAAAATAGATCAAAAACTCATGCGGCTTTCGTGCTGGAAGGTTAACTATAGATCAGATATTTACCATCTGACAAATATTAGAGAAAAACTGGGAATTCAACCGCGATGTGCACCACATTTTCATAGATTTCCAGCAAGCATATGATTCCATAAAAAGAAGACTCTGAGATAGCGCGT